>NC_056728.1:1321196067-1321496067 GCF_019279795.1 Protopterus annectens | reverse complement strand
ATTATTAATATTCAAATTAATATGCTGAACTTCTCCTAATAATGGACTGTATTGGTCTCCTCTTTTGGAGGAAATTTCATGAACTAGTGTGTCAAATAGTTGTAATGGGTATTCTTTCTCCAAAAATAATGTCCTAAGGAATTCTACTTCATTTTGAAATAAATTATCATCACTACACATACGAGAAGCTCTGATAATTTGGCCCTTTACTATTCCTTTCTTTTGAGACAACGGATGATTACTTGAAAAATGTAAAAGCATGTTGGAATAGCTTTCCTTCCTGTGTATACTAGACTGAAATTGGTTCTTAAAAAAATTCTTTTCTAACTTGACATCCAGATAATGCAAAAAATTAGAATTAATTGAATGTGTAAATCTCAAAACATTAGTCGTGGAAAGTACAGTTGTGTATACCTACCATAAATGTAGATGTTCGAGTGTCTTCACTGTTGCAGTCATAACTGTAGGGTGCTCCTGCCGGCAGGCAGCCCGAGGTCGGCCAGAATCCCAAAGTCTGGGTCCGGCGTCGGCTGTAAAAGCTAGTATCCTGACGTCAGTACGCCTTGGTACATAGCCCTCAGCCGACGCCATCTTCTCCAGCCTTTCTTGCCCTAGATGTCAGAATACCTCCAAAAAATCAAAAATGAATCCAACAAAGGAAACACAAATACACCACAAAAAGGAAAAGAGGGGATAGGAGGGAGGAAACCCGACTGCAACAGTGAAGACACTCGAACATCTACATTTATGGTAGGTATACACAACTGTACTATGTTCTTCGTGTTTCACTGTTGCAGTCATAACTGTAGGGTGGAATCCCAAAGCAGTGTAGAGAGGGAGGAGGCTTTAGATAGAAGAAGGGGAGGCAAGAATACCCTGCAAGACAGCAGAGGCAAAGCCTGCCCTAGACTTAGAAAACAAGGGGAGATTGTAGTGCTTGGAAAAAGTATGCACTGAACTCCAAGTGGCAGCTTCCAAGATATCCTTGGTAGGTACTCCTCTGAGAAAAGCTGTAGAAGTAGCAGCTGCTCTAGTAGAATGACTTCTAATGGTTCCAGGAAACTGTTTACCATGATGAGTGTAACAAAATCTGATCCCAAAAGCAATCCATTTGGAAATGGTTTGTTTAGAAATAGGTTTTCCAAGTGAACTGGAGGCAAAGGAAACAAACAGTTGGTTAGACTTTCTGAAATCTTTAGTCTTGTCCAAGTAAAATCTTAACTGCCTGTCCACATCCAATGAATGCAAAATCCTTTCCCCTTTATTTTGAGGATTTGGAAAGAAAGTAGGAAGGTGAATTGTCTGATTCAAGGCCACTTTCGAAATCACCTTAGGCATGAAAGTAGGATTGGTCCTCAAGGATACTCTGTCCTGATGGAAAATAAGGTAAGGTTCCACAGCCATAAGAGCTTGCAACTCCGAGACCCTTCTGGCAGAGGTCAAAGCTAACAAAAGAACAGTCTTCCAAGATAGAAACTTAATATCTGAAGATGCAGCAGGCTCAAAAGGAGGCAAAGTAAGTTTTTCTAAAACATAATTAAGATCCCAGGCAGGGACGGGAGGGGTCCTTGGAGGCCGCAAATTCTTAGCCCCCCCTCAAAAACTGCTTCACCAAAGAATGTGAAAAAACAGGAGGATCAGAACTGAAATGCGCAGAGATAGCAGAAGCATGAATCTTAATGGAAGAAAATGAAAGTCCCTTAGATAAAAGCTCCAAAAGGTAAAGCAAAATAGAGGAGAGATCAGGAACCTGAGGATCAGAACCTCGGTCCTGCATCCAAATAGAAAACCTCTTCCATTTAGAGGCATAAGATTTCCTAGTGCTAGGCCGTCTAGCTTCCAAAAGAACATCCAAGACTTGTTTGGGAAGACTAGAGGCAATCAAATTCCTTTGAAGAGCCAAGCTGCCAAACAAAGGGTCTTGAGGTTGGAATGTAGCAACTGACCCTGATGCTGGGACAGAAGCGAAGGGTTCAGTGGAAGAATCCAAGGAGGCCCCGAGAACAGGAGTTTTAGAGTTGGATACCAAAACTGTCGAGGCCAATTTGGAGCAATCAAGATGAGGAACTTGGGCTTGTCCTGCTTTATCTTCAGTAGTACCCAAGGCAGTAGAGGAAGAGGAGGGAAGGCATATGCAGACAGACTTCTCCAACTGAAAGACAGGGCATCCACTCTCCATGCTGTTTTGTGGAAGGACCTGGTGCAAAAGCGAGGCAGCTGATGATTGAGATGGGATGCGAACAGATCTATCTGGGGACATCCCCAAACTGCAGTAATCCTTTTGAACAAGTTGGTGTCTAGCATCCATTCGTGAGGATCTGAAATGTTTCTGCTCAGGCTGTCTGCTAAAAGATTTTGTTTCCCTGGAATGAATTGAGCCTGGAGATGCAGATTCAAATTTAGAGCTGTGTCCCATAAACTCATAGCCAGTCTGCAAAGGGGTAAGAATGAGATCCCCCCTGCTTGTTGATGTACCACATGACCGTGGTGTTGTCTGTGCGAATTAGCAGAGGCCCTGGTTGTAAAAGGTGCTTGAGGGCCAAAGGGCATTTTGAACTGCCAACATCTCCTTCAGATTGATGTGCCAGTGAAGATGGTCCTTTGTCCAGGTTCCTTGCTGGCAATTGTCTAGAAAATGTGCTCCCCAAGCATAATCCGAGGCGTCCGTGGTTAGGATTTGAGTAGGTTGAGGGAGACGAAAAGGTTTTCCTTCGTTTAAAATGCATGCCCTGGACCACCAGAGGAATTCCTTCTGGAGGCAGGGGATCAGAGGAATCAGAATATCCAGATCGTGATAATGCTGTGACCATACACTTTTCAGATACCATTGAAGCTTTCTCATGTGAAGCCTTGCGTTTGGAATCAACAGAATGCAGGAAGCCATGTAGCCCAGAGCCTGCAGGAATTTCCTTGCAGTGAGCTGAGATAGAGTTGCCAAGGTGTTGAAAGTAGAAGCCAACTGAGTTTGTTTTTCTGGAGTGAGGTAGGCCCTTTGTAAGGTTGTGTTTAAGAGGGCTCCCAAGAATACCATTTGTTGAGAAGGGATTAAATGTGACTTTTTTATGTTCACTGAGAATCCCAGTAAGAGGAGAAGACGTTGAACGAAGTCTAGGTGTTGAACCAAAGGGCAGAACAGAGAATTGAAAGTGCCTCGAACCTGCCTTGAACCTGAGGAATTTCCTGCGTTCTTGTCTGATAGGGATATGCAAATAGGCTTCCTTTAAGTCCAATGTCACCATCCAGGCGTCCTGAGAGAGCATTGGAAGTAACTGTTGCAGAGTGAGCATCTTGAACTTTGGAATTTCCAAAAAGGTGTTTAACACAGAAAGGTCTAGAATAGGTCTCCAAGAGTTTTGTTTTCTGGGAACCAGAAACAGCCTTGAATAAAATCCTTTTCCCATTTCCAAGAGTGGAACAGTCTCTATGGCTCTCATGGCCAGAAGAGCATCCACTTGAGTTAAGGCCTCTGACCATTGAAGTTTTGGCAAATCTGGCCAACCGTGAGTCCTTGGCAAAGTGTGAAAGTGGAACTTGTAACCTTTTAAAATCACATCCAATACCCATTTGTCCTGGGTAATATGAGTCCAATTCCTGTAAAAAAGAGACAGTTTTCCTCCGAGAGGGGCGTCCAGGTAAAGAGGTCCTGAAGCCCAACCGAGAGAGTCATTGAGTCTGTTTTCTTTGAGATTGGGATCTGTCTTCTCCCCTTCTAGGTGAAGAAGCAGTCCATTGTCTAGATCTGTACGAGGCCTGGCCTTGACCACGGCCTCTGGATCGTCTATATCTTCCCCTTTGAGGCCTGTCAGACGTGGGAAAGGACCAATTTTTAGTGGGCCAATTCCTGGAAAATCTAGGAGGCTGAACCTGTAAGAAATCTTTTACAGTCTGCATGGACTTTGCCTTTTCTTCCATCTTTTTAATAACTTCCTCAGCCTTAGAACCAAAAAGAACATCATGTTGAACAGGGGCATCTAATAATTTGGCCTTAACCTGTTCAGGCAAACTTTGTTCACGAAGCCAGGCATGTCTCCTAATCACAGTACCAGAGGCAGCAGCCCTGCAGGAAGCATCCAAGGCATCAAAACCACAATGTAAACTATGCTTGTTAACCTGTTCAGTAGCATGCAAAACATCCTGAAGTTCCTTATCCTCTGCACAAGCAGGTACGGAAGCAAGCTTTTGCTTTAAAACAGACAAAAGGAATTGCTGGTATTTAAACATATGAAACTGGCAATTCAATGCCCTTACAGAAAGGGTAGCAGAAGTATATACCTTTTTGCCCCACCTATCTAAAGCACGAGAATCCTTCTCAGAGGGAATAGGATTTTTAGAAGTAGCAACCTTAGCAGCCTTAGAACCCTGAGAAATAGTTTCAGGGTCTGCAGAAGGATTTTTAAAAAGAAATAAATGAGAGTCAGGAACCCTATAAAATCTATCAGGCTTAGAAGGAGCAGGAGGCATGGAATCAGGATTCAAATTAGCCTCAGAAAAAGCATCATCCACAATGTCCAAAACAGGAGGGATAGCTAAAGGCCTATGCTGAGGAAGAAGAAGAAATTCTCTAAGCCTCTTTTTGGAAGCAGAATATTCCTGTCCTTCCCAATGAAAATGTTCCCTCATCTCATGCAAGGTTTCCCCAAAAGAAAAATCCTCAGGCGGAGAGGCCGAGGGCAAAGATTCCTCAGCATCCGAATCCTCATAAGGGGAAAGGAATAGTCCTGATCAGAGGAAGAAACAGAAGAGACAGAGGCCTGGTCAGAAGAATCCAGAGTAACATCCTGTCGAGGCCTTTTCTCAGGAGGGGGGTGAGAACCCCTAATCATTGTAAGCAAGTCTTCAGCCATCCTCAATAATTGTTTTTGTGTCTTGGGAGTGGATTCAGAAGCAGCTTGAGCGGAAACTTTAGACTTAGAAGGAGTCTTTGTCTTTGCCTTTGCCTTTGAAATAGTAATGTGAGTAGGCCTGAAAACCCCCTCAGAAGCCGGTACCTGCACAGCGGTTCCGGACCCATCTGAAGGAGCAACGTCCGAAGGTCCTGCCGCAGTTAAAATAGTGGGCCTTGATGGCTCCCCATGGGAGTCCGTATCGGCCATCGGTTCAGAAGCGGCGGACGACAGGGGCTGCAAAAGCGCCTCACTGACGATAGCCGAACCGGACGCTGGCTCCAGCTGCAACGAGTCCTGTTTGGACCTCGGAGGCCTGTCTTTATCTTTGTGCTTCTTTTGAACTCCGGTAGTATCCGACGACATTCTGTAATTGAAGCGTCTGCCAAAATAATTTAAAGCCCAGTCGTACCTGCGTTTGATAGTACGAGAGTTGAACCTGGCACAGAACCGACAACAAGAAACGTCGTGGTCAGGGCCTAAGCAAGGTAGACAGTAAGAGTGGAAATCTTTATGAGGTATTTGTTTCCCACACACTATACAATTATTAACTTTTTCTGACATCGGAGGAACAAGAAAAAGATTCCCCAACGGGGTACTTAGCTTTGAGAAGAGAAGTAACAACTTCGGACCGACAACAACCAAGAATGCTGTTCGAAAATCGCCAACCAACGTTTTGCGAGCTGCTTTCCACCGCACGGCAAGAAAGACTGGAGAAGATGGCGTCGGCTGAGGGCTATGTACCAAGGCGTACTGACGTCAGGATACTAGCTTTTACAGCCGACGCCGGACCCAGACTTTGGGATTCTGGCCGACCTCGGGCTGCCTGCCGGCAGGAGCACCCTACAGTTATGACTGCAACAGTGAAACACGAAGAACATCCAATATAATCCATGAATTTTTTTAAAATCTTCAAGGTCACCTTTCCATAAAATGCAGATATCGTCCAGGTAGCGCTGGTAATGAACAATATGTCTAAACCATTCAGAAGAAAAAATATATTTTGTCTCCCAATAATGGAGAACCGTATTAGAATATGCAGCTGCACATGGAGTGCCCATGGCTACTCCTCTTTTCTGTTTAAACAGTTCTCCATTAAAGGAAATAGAATTGTTACTCAAAACTGTGTCCATAAATTCCACAAGCAACCCTGTTATGTTGGCACCAAAACCTGCTGAATGGGTGATTACTTCATTAAACCATTCTAAGCCTGTGACATGTGGAATGCTAGGGAATAATTCTATTATATCTATGGTGACCATAAAATTAGTGTCTGTAAAATATTCCTTTTTTATATTCCTTAGAAATTCCCACGAGTCTTTACACAAATATGGGAATGATGCCACCAACTTTTTTATTGTAATATCTATAAACTTCCCTAATGGTTCCGTTATGCCTTTGGCCCCTGCCACTATAGGTCTGAATGGTAATGGATTCAGTCCTTTGTGGACTTTCGGAATCCAAAAGATTATTGGTGTTAATGGTTTTGGCACCAACAAATAATTAAACAGTTGTTTATTAATAGCTCCCTGCATAAGATGGTCTTCTAACATGAACTTGATCTTTGCATAAGCTACATTTCGTTCATTCAACGATACTTCACTATATTGCTGTGTGTCATGCAATAAAGTGTGTAAAATAGCTTCATATTCTTGTTTATACATCAATACTACACCCCCCCCTTATCTGTCTTCATAACTCTGATGTCCTCCATCCTCAGCAAATTTATTAAGTCAGATGCTTCATTAGAAAGATTTTTGAGGTGTACTGAATCTTTATTTGTCCTGATGTTCCTGATTTCTGTTTCGACCAACTCTTCAAAAATTTTTAACGCTGAGTGTAGTGGGGGGTTGAAAGTGCTTGATCTATGAAATAAACTAGGTGTGTAACTGTCACCTTTAAAGTGTATGTTTAGATTGAGTTGTCTTATGAACAATTTCAAATCCAAAACCGTATTAGCAGTATTTAAGAAGTGTGAAGGGACGAAATGTAGCCCTTTTGAAAATAAGTCAAAATATACAGTACTCAATTCTAAGTCAGTGTAATTATAAATGGTGAAATTGTTTTCCCTCCAAATTTTACAATTAACCGGGGCCATGATGTTAGTTGTGCCTAAAGGAGCTATTACCTCCTGGTTCTGTTCCATCTCTGCATTTGGGGGGTGAATTCCTTGTTCCTTTGCCTCCCCGGGGGATACTGAAAAACCTGATTAAATTCTTGATTTGATTTCTGAGCGAGTCTTTCTCTCCTCCTAGGGGCCTGAATGTCTGATGTATCTTCATTTTCAACATTTGAATTCGGAGCATTAACATTAGTAAATTTAATATTATGCCATTGTCTCTTAGTACTAAAAACATATGCTGTTCCATTCCTATAGTCAACTAAATCACGCTCAAGTTTTTTTATTTTCCTAGCAACCACTCTCATACAGTGGTCATCAACTTCTTTAAATGTGTTATCATAGTCTCTCTTAACACTGTTGAAATTACTATTATTAACAATTGAGTTGTTGAGGGTATTAACCTCAACTAATAAATTAGCAGCTTTTACTTCGTAATCTTTCACCATTAAGCCCAACATATCCAATCCAGCTTTGTTAAATAGCTCCGTCAAGTCTTTGAACAAGTCCGAACCCGGTGTAGCATTGTTTGGAAACTTACTGAAGCGCAGTCCTTTCAGAATACGCTGCACTTTAATACATTCAGATAAGTACTGAATTTCAAGCTGTGCTGCTTTGTACACATACAGTTTGTTATTCAAGTCATTTAACAAATGTTCCAGTTGTTCATTATGTGCATTATTAACGTAAACAGTACCTTGGTTAAACGAAAAACTCTTAGAAGTCCACTTGTTAAAATTAAAGTCTTTCGCCACTGAATAACCTCCCGTTGCTCTTGGAATCTGCTGTTTGGTGTTTTGGCCAGTTGAACCTTGCCCCGTAAAATGAACGTCTTCAATGACTTCCGGCGGAGAATTGGTCTTCCTGCCCAAAACATGATTCTGGTCTCCAGCAAGGTGCTGTTGATTCGGTGGTATATTATTTGAGTTACCACCATTACCTTGAGTACGCATGCCGCTTAATTGCAACAAAAGACACATAATCTGTTATTCGCCCCTAGTCACCAGGGCATCATCTGGTAACTCCTGCTCGTCTACCAGAATATAAGGTGTGATTCCGAAATCCACGCTTTCCGACCTTTCCGCCATAACAAGCCAAAATAAAGTTCACAAAAAACAGAACAACTTTACCAACCAGGTAAAAACGAAGCCAAGGAATGGACCGGCAGCTTGTAGTAAAATGTTATTTATTGTACCACTCAACGATTCACAGTGCAATCGAATCACGTAATAAAATCCACTGTATACGAAACACAAACCTCAAGCGCTTTCACCTGGGCTCTCCCAGGCTTTATCAAGACAACTCAGAAAAATTACTTCTCTCTTTTATATCATTCATTGAGAGTAGTCATTCAGTTAAACAATTATCTAATAAACAAATCATATACAACTTTTTGTTTGCTTAGTAACATCTGAACCTTAAGAGCTCTATATAGCGTGGCATGATCCTTTACTATGTTACTATTTGTATAACAGTCCCATTAAAATGGGAACAAATGCATTTTTTATAAAAAACTATAAAATACAATATAGCCTAATAATTAATTGTTAATTAAATTCATATTCTGTTGTAAATGCATTTGATATGATGCCCCATCTCCTCTGTTATGCCCAATATAAACACTTCATCATCTAAAAGACCAGGCATATAAAGTTAATGTGTAATAATTAATTAATAACATCGTATGTCAAAAATTGATTGTAAAAACAATATTATAACTTAAAAATATAAATATACTTGTAATTCATTAAAAATAAATACCAAATAGATAAATAACACTATAATACGGATATAAATAAGTATGAAATATCTTGAATATGTAGGAAGAAGTTTTATAACTTGATAAACTATAGCTTAGCTCTCCTCAACTTAAGTACGCTACTTATACTGATGGTATCATTTAAACCAGGTGATTTTGAAGCATTTAATCTCAATTGCCATAACAATTCCTTATACTCTAGGGATGTTTCCCAATCCCCACCCCTAGGGTTGAACATAACTTGTTCTAAAACCAAAAACTTAAGGGTCATCTGTTCACAAGTTAGGGAATGTTTATAAAAGGCATTCGTTAGCTTCTTTTTAGTAATTTCGTATAAGTGCTCATAAACACGTTTTTTTAACGTCCTTTCGGTTTTGCCAACATAAAAACTATAGCAATGCTGGCAAACCCTAAATAGACCACCCCTTTTGTGTTGCAATTGAAGTGGCCTGGTGAAATAATGTTAACCTTCCTAGATTTCAGATATAAACCTTTATTATAAACCATTAAAGAACATTGCTTACAAGCATTACATGCGTAAGTACCAAACTTAAGTTGAGAATTAGTGACATCCCTAAGTTGGTTCATTTCAAGTAAATCTTTTAAATTTTTCTTTCTCCTCCTTACAAAATATGGTTTCTCCGGAATTAATTTATTGATTTCATCATTCTTAGCTAACACAGGCCAATATCTGCGAATAACATTCTCTATCTCAGGGCTATTCAAATTAAATGTGTAAAGAAACGCATTTTCTTTTTTAACATGACGGTTGTTATTATTAATATTCAAATTAATATGCTGAACTTCTCCTAATAATGGACTGTATTGGTCTCCTCTTTTGGAGGAAATTTCATGAACTAGTGTGTCAAATAGTTGTAATAGGTATTATTTCTCCAAAAATAATGTCCTAAGGAATTCTACTTCATTTTGAAATAAATTATCATCACTACACATACAGTTTCATATACAGTGGATTTTATTACGTGATTCGATTGCACTGTGAATTGTTGAGTGGTACAATAAATAACATTTTACTACAAGCTGCCGGTCCACCAGGATATCTCCCATCTCTTTAATGAGATCCCTTTGGAGCCGCGTAAAATGACACAAGTAATTCAGCGACCGCAAAGTAAAGGTCACTGAAGACAGGGTACGCTTCCCATACCTATCCATGCTCCTAGACTCCTTATTAGGAGGATGGATGGAAGTAGAAGCCTCTTCCACTTCCTGCTGAGTGGCAGACACCACCACCATGGCATCCACAGGAACTCCCTTGGTTAAAAACTCTTTCCCAGGAGGTGCCGATAGGAATTTATTGGAGCGGCTAGGAACTGGCTCCACAGAGTCAGGGTGTTCCCACACCCTTCGACAAATAAGATCCAACAATTCATCAAAGGGTGGAGACACCCAAGAGGCAGAAGGCTGGGCTCCGAAGGCCTTGAGGAAGACCGACTCCTCCTCAGAAGGGTTTTTGGATGGCCAGTCGCCCCACTGTCTCAAGATCTCCAGGATGTCGGAGAATGAGACATCATCCGAGGACGACTTCGGGGACCCTTCTGCATCATCGAGGTCGGTATCCGAGGTGACAGACTCATCTGGGGAGTCTAGGTGCTTCCTCTTACACAGCTTCTTTCTGGGAGGCTCTTCAGGCACGGACTCTGAAGGGCCTTCAGAAAGCAGGGGACCACACATGGAGGTATCCTCAGGCCTTGGAGCCCCGCTGTCCAGAAATAGAGGGTTGCCAGAAACTCTAGTCGTAGTGTCCAGGGAGGGAGAAGGCGATTTGGGTGAAGTCACTAAGGACTTGGCCAGAGCGCTCCTCATAGCTTCGAAGGCGGGTCCCCCCGAATCGGAGGAAGGGCCCGTCTCCGAAACCATGACCGGAGTCAGGGTTCCCCTAGCTGAAGCACCAAGGGGGAGACTCAGAACCGAAGTCAGTGGTCCCGATGTATCACCCCCTGGCCCGACTGAGGACCCCCCGAGTACCGAAACCTGCAGAAGGAATAGAGAAGGTTGGAGCTGAGGCCGGAACCGAAAGACTGGTGGGGGGGTCTCGGGACCTACCCAAGGACTTCACTCGACTCAGCACTCTCCGACTCCGACAACAGCAAGGTTGTCGGAGGAGGAAGGAATAGAACCGATACTATGGTGGGCTCCGGAGCCAACTGGGCTGGTGCCGAAAATAATTTAGATAACACTGGCGACTGTAGGAGTCTCTGGACCACCCTATCTACGTCCGAATCAGATAACCTGGAGGACCTGGAAGAGACAGAAGGGGGTCGAGAAACCTTTCCCATCGGATCTGAGACACGACTAGGAGAACGGCTTCGAATCGGCTCCAAGATGATCGGAGCCGAAGCAGGCTCGAGAAGTACCGAAACCTCCTTCGGCGCCAAAAGCCGTGGAACCGAAGAAGCCGGCTCTGAAATGGAAAGTATTACTTGCGGCTCCGAAACCAGTGGAACAGAGACAGTGGACCCTGCTGTCGACCCTGAATCCTGTGGCTCCGAGACCGATGGAGCCAAGGAAGGAGACACAGCTTTAGACCCCATAGCCAACAGCTCCGAGACCAGTGGAGCCGAGGAAGGGGCCATCGACCTGGATCTTTTCTCTGGCGGATCCGAAGAAGAGGACGGAGCTGGGGACTTCTTTTTCGACTTAGCCCTGGACTTTTCAGAGGGAGGAGAAACAGCTTCCTCAAAGGAGGGTTTGATTAAACCCTTCAGGATAAGTTTATTTTTTCTCTCCTGCAAAACTCTCGAAGAGAAAGCATGACAGACACTGCAAGATTCTTGCAAGTGTTTGGCGCCAAGGCAGTATACACAAATCGCGTGACCATCTGTCAAAGACATTTTATAGCTACACTTTGCACATTTTTTAAAGCCCGATGGCTTATGTTCTTTTTCTTTGGTAGACATGATGCACAAACACAAGTCAAACACAAGTTAAACACTGGGGGGGACGGCTCTAAGTTAAACGCCGAGACACAAGATAGGGCAAAGGCCCTCTAACTAAAACGGGCCTAGCCCGCCCAACAGAAGAATCACTCACACAACAGGAATAAACAATCCCACCCAAACAACAAGTCAATTACCACAACGTAGCTATGAAAATAGCTTTTGAATATAAATTTTCCTACAGAAAACTGCTATGAGATATGAAAAAATCACAAAAGAGGGTACTTAGCCACAGCCAAGTTGAGACCACGTCGATACTCCAAGAGCGGCAAACGAGATCTGGGGTTTTGGGAGTGGTGCATCCTGGGATATAGGGTTGGCCCAGCCAATGAGAGACTTCGTGCTAGTCAGAACGGCTGAGTCGGAGCCGATTCTCGGCTCCAAGCCCATCAGTATTGAATGTAGGCGAGATAGGATCACATTACATCACCTTTTCAAGAGTCTAAAATTTAAAAATGCAGTCAGTGTTACATTTTATATGTTTATTGTTTATAACACATTTGTTTCTAACTGCCAATTAATTTCTCATGTGTGCTTTCCTATTTTCTCGCTAAGCATTCTTATTTTCCCCACTGATAAAGCCAGCTGTGAAGACTTATGTTGTTTACTGCTTTTTTTATTCTTTTTAGCAGAAGTAACGTTTTTTATTTTTTCAGCTACCTGGTTTGTTAGCTGTATCATAGGTTTACTGGTTCAAATCCTTCCAAGAGACCCCTACTCTATGTTACTGTGTATGTCTCAAGCTAAGCAACGGAAGTAATCTCAAATAACAGTGATTTAAGGGAAATGGCCTTTGAACCTCTCAAATAGGCATGAGAAGTTGAAAAAAGTGCTAATGCATGCGAAAGATTCAAGAAAGATGTGTATGAAACAGGCCTGCATGAGTTATTACAATCTACAATGGTTTATTACTTAAACCAAGCTATTCAGAAGTTTAACAAAGTGCCTCAGCAGCCCATGTCCTAGCTTTTTTCCAGATACTACAATTATTATACTTATGGTTACCAAAATCTGAATGTCAAGAAAGTAATCATAAGGGTTGTTTTTATTGATTACCTTACTGAAGGATCACTTTCCAGTAACTCAGTGAGTCGGTGAAGTTGTTCAGGCTGAATCGATCTTCCAAGAAGTGCTTCAGTGTTTGTGTAGATCAAAAACGCTGAAACAAAGCCCAGCAGTGTTCCAACACCAAGAGAACCAATACAATCATAGTATGGATTTCCTAACAAAATCAAGATACATGTTTATACAAATAGTTAATACAGTTAATCAGCAAAAAGTTAAAAATTATTTAAATCTAAGTACAGTGCACTTCTTCCATAAACATTTTCAACACTCTAGGCTGGTAATTTTATCTATGAAACCTTATAATTGAAAAGTTCAGTTCCAGTAGCTAAATGATCATGTCTTTTATAATAAAAGGCTTCCTGGTATGTGTGTTTATTTTTATTTACTTATTTAATCCTTTGTTAACTATGTTAGTCCCAAATAGCCCAACTGCCTCTTTTCAAAGGAGATCCATGATGATGCTCATATTGACTACGGGAAACTTGTCAAGGGAATAAGGAACTTCCCTTCTGCTTTTTTAAGAAGGCTGCTACAGTGGTGAGGAAAGAGAGATCCAAGACTGAGGAGGAGAGCAAAGGCTAACCATATCCTCTCAAATATATGTCATTATAAGGAATGTCCCCCATTTTGAGTCTTAAAAAGTCCATTTTCCTTGCAATTCCATTTTGAAAGGGTCTGTCACACATTTCGGAGTTAAGAATGTTTTAACTGACATCAATAGTAAATAATACTGAATGATAGTAATTCGTCAAAAAAGCTTTTTCATAAATCACATTTTAACCATCCTATGAGCTTCCTGGCTGAAGCGGTTAGTAAACTGTTAGTAAGTATTCCATATTTGCCAATTTTTTTTCCGCATTATGAGAATTAATTCTCTATATTTTGGAGACAGAAGGTTAATAGCTACAATGCTGACAGTGAAATGCAGTAAGTAAATATGGAAAGTGTTTTGACTGCAAATCATGAGGAAGTCATGGTGACAGTGCAAGGAGGAGGTCTGGATACACAGGCCTTGGTGGATTTAATGAACCAGAACAATCCAAAAAAATGGTGATGTGGTAAATTGGAGTGGCTTGGCAGAAAGACGGATTGCTGATGGAGCAGAGGGCACCATAGAATCAGAGAAGGAAGGAAGGTGGGTCTGGAAAATCAACTACCTGGTGCATGTTTGGCTGGGGGAGAAACTAGCTTTAAGGGCATACACAGGCAACAGGGTTTCAACAAGAAATTGTCTGGAAGCTTAACTTTTACAGAAGTAGTAAAAAAAAGACAGCTGGACTGGAAACACCGAAACAGGCAGGAAAACACAGGAAAGACATCAACAGACTGAAAGAAAACAGTCAGTAGTATGGATTATGATTAAAAACTAAAGAAAATATAGAAAGATATAAAGTACTTGGCAGTATCAATCTACAACTGAGGTATAAACTGCAATATATCAGAGCACTGCTACATCTAGGGAAAGTGTAATTTTTTGGGGGTAAAGTCAATCTTTTGCTCTGCTACAGAAGTTTGCGTGAAATGGAAAAGAAAAAAGATTGACTGTTCCATGGAAAGAATACATAATTTTTTTTCAGAATTTAGGATTGCAATTGAGGAAACAACTGACTATTCAATGTAAAACTGACAGTGAAGAGACTGAACTGGAAACTTATTTTCTAACTGAATGCAAACAATGTATATGAAATTAAAACAAAAGTTTATGATGCAAGAAATGTACGTGAAATGAGATGAGAGGTTTGGATAACTTTAGTGTGTGTGTGTGTGTGTGTGTGTGTGCGTGCGTGCGTGTGTGTGTGTGTGTGTGTGTGTGTGTGTGTGTGTGTCAAGGGAAGGTTAAGCAGATTTCAAATGTGATTAACATGAATGGAAAAAAAGGGGTACTGTAACACACTGAGGCAGCCAAAATTATGTTATTGTGGTGCAAGACATTTAGAACAAGAATGTAAAAAGAAAAGATGCAGTTAGTATGGAGAAACAGGTTATACAGCTAAGAATTGTTTACCTAAGTGTAAGAAATGTAACTGAAATGGGTCAGTCTTGGATAGTTTGTTCACTGATACAGGAAGAAGGGCTACAGGAAGAAAAACACTTTTCAGATAAAACAATCTGTGCAAGATGATGCAGCTAAGGATGATGGAAGGGGGCAAGGAAGAGAATGAAGGTAGATAAAGATGCTATACAGAATATTGAAACAATAACTGAAACAAATTTGGAAGTATAGACAAAAAATAAGTTTGATGCACTAAACAGTGATAAGGGAGAAGAAGGGGATATAGAAATAGGTGAAGAAAATGAGCAGGAAAAAGTAAAATCCATTGGGGAAGAGGGACAAGGACAAAAAGAAAATAATTAGAGGGTGTAAGTAAACTTACCATAACAGCAGATGCTCAAATGATGACTGCTGCAGTAGCCTAAGCCATATAGGTTATGTCCTACCTAAAGTATAACAGATGGCCAGCTTCCAAAGCTTCGAGCACCTTCCATGCATCCTGTTAGTCTGCTGAAGCTGAAATGACTAAAATCAGGTTTGGGCACCAAGCTCTTCAGAGCTTCCATGCCAATAGAGACAGGAAGGCTGAACCCTGAAAGTACAATTCTAGAAAAAGAACAATGCATGCCCATACCCTGGCAAAAATAGACAAAAAAAGCAGGAAGTAGGAAGTGACTACTGCAGCAACGTTCATTCGCAACATCTTTTGTTACACTAAGTTTACTTATACAACTGTATTAAGTTCGTCATTATGATCACTGCTGCAGAAGCAAAAGTTATATGGGTAGATTACTATAGCTTAGGATGACTGGGGGGAAGAAGGAAGAGGAAGCCCCTGGAGAATGGTCTTAACAAAGCCTGTCTTAGACCTTTAGAAGCTATCTAATACATATTGCTTTTTAAAAGTATGCACAGAAAACCAAGTCATTATTTGGAGAATACTAATAGAATCCAACCCTTTACAAAAAGCCATAGAAGAAGACAAGGTCACGGAAGAGTGAGCCTTGACTCTGCAACAGGTTTGTTGTAGTGGGACTAACAAAAGGCAACAGCCCTGAGACAACCATTTGGAAACAGTCTGTTTTGACACAACACCGCAGTGATGTTGTATGCATGTCTTTTTTTTTCTCACCTTCGCAAGAGATGAATAAGTGATCAAAAGTTCTGAAAGATTTTGCTCTGTTGTCAAGGTAGTACCTGCATAGTCTGTATACATTCAAGGTATGAAGTATCCTTTTTCCTTCATTTTTAGGCTCTAGAAAGAAGATAGGGAGATGGGCAGTTTGGCTTAAAATAAACTTGGATACCATTTTAGGCATAAAAGAAGGATTAGTTCTCAAAGAATCCTGTCTTTGTGAAAAATGAGAGAAGGTTGACCCACGATAAGAGCTTGCAACACTCTCACTTTCTGCAGAGATCAGAGCAATGAGCAAGACTATTTTTCATTTGAAGAACCTCAAGTCAGCCTGATGAGCTGGTTCAAATGGAACAAGTGTTAGTTTCTTCTAACACAAAATTAAGATCCCAAGGAAAAGCCACCATTTTTCTTGGAGGTTTCTGATGCTGAACCCCCTTTCCAAAGTATTTTCACATGACATTACATTGAAAAGAGGGAATCCATGAGTGGACATGCTGAAATAAATGACGAATGAACCTTTATTAAGGCAGGCCATAGGACAGTAACTCACAGAAATATTGCAGACCCAGAGAAATACTAGCCTTGAATGGGTGTTGGTTCTTTTGTTGGCACCAACTAGAAAACCTTTTCCATTTGCTGATATGTGATTTTCTAGGAGCAGTCTTTCTTGCCTACAGTAACACCTGCTGTACGTCCTCACAGAAAAGGTGCCTAATGAACATTAAAACCCTATCGTGCAGTCAACTGCAGCTGCTTGGGGTCAGAATGTATCAAACACCCCTGATTCTGTGCAAGTAAATCCAGTCTGGGTGTAAGCTTAAGGTAATTGCCCCTGGTCAATTCCAAAAGAAAGGAGAACCACTGTTGAAGGGACAGAAGGCAGTCACCATAAAAGATCTTTGCGAGTCCTTATAACTCTTCAGATATACCCAGGAAATCAGTGGAAAAGGTAAAAAAAAAAGTATACAGGAACATTCCTGTCCAAGGAATAGAAAAATAACATTTGTCTTCCAGGCCTTCTTGCCTGGAGTCCAGGATCAGAATTTTGCTAGTTGATTGTTTACAGAGGAGAAAAAGATCGAATTGAGGTGTTCTCCACAGATGGATCAAATACTGGAAGACCCCCCCGATTCAGTTTCCATTTATGAGGGCTTGTCCTGGTCTTGCTCAGCTTGTCTGCCACACAGTTTTGTTCTGATATGATGTAAGATACCTGTAGAGACTGTGCTGTAAAGCTATATCACATGCTAGCATACCTGGTCTACACAGGGGTAGATCTGTTTCTCCCTTGCTTGTTCACATACCACATTACTGTTTAAACACTTGAAGAGTTCCCAGGGACCACAGATGATTCAGTGTGTGTTTATAAGAGCTAACATCTCTTTTATGTCAAAGTGTTTTGGTCTCTCCTTTTTTGTTCCAAAGACCCTGTACTTTTTATGCTCAATAATATTGCTCCACAAGCAAAGTCTGAGGCACTGGTTGTGACAGACTGTGTAGGAACAGAAGGGGAGAACGAAAGACTTGGATTCTGAGAAATTTGGCATTTCTATCAAATAACGTCCCTTTTTAGAAATTCTAAAACAGGAATTTGCAAAGTTAATGTATGTTGATGCTGGGACCACACAGATTTCAAGTATCATGTATACTTTTCATGTGGAGTCTTGTAAGAGGGATCATGAGAATCATAGAGGCCAGGAGACCCAGAATGCTAAGGAATTCCCTTGCTGAGACTGAAGTCCAAATGGAAAAACTCAGAAATAGACCAAAATACAGATCTGCTTTTTTTGTTTTGTTTTTTTTTTTTCTGTGGAAGAAAAGGTCTTTGTACTGTAGCGTCCAGAGTCAGTCTGAACGTTTTCTTGGAATCCCAGTCAATGTAGGAGATCCCTTACCCAAAACAGAGATTTTTGCCACTTTGATAAAGACTCTGCAAAGATAAGCAAGTCATCTAAATATGGAAAAATGTGGATACCCTGCAGTGTGCAGTGAGCTATCACAGCAGTTAGCCACTCTGTGAGCAGGAGCAGTAGACAGCCCAAAGGGTAATGCAGAGAACTGATACTATTATCCAGACACACAAAACCTTAACAAATGCCTTAAATATGGATGAATAGGAATGTGATGATATGCATATTTTAGGCTCACTAGGTGACTCAAATGAAGGAGGAGGAGAAATAAGCAGTGAAGTGAATGCATTTGAACTTGGGTAATATCACAAACTGGTTCAGGAAAGAAAGGTCCAGAACTGGTCTCCAAGAACCTTCTTCTACAACAGTCCTAAATCTACAAGGAGTACAGCAATTCTAAATGTGCAATAATGATTACTGAAAAATGTTCCTCTTTCTGTGCAATTTTTATGTATAGTCATTTAAGAGTCTAAGACAGTAATGTGTGTCATGTCAGTAGTAGTAGTTGTAATACAGATTGTCTATGTGTGAAAATGCCTCAACTTTGAGAAGGAGTAACAACATTTCTTTCAGTGATGCACAAGTTGTATAATATGAATGACAATTAAGTTTACTCTGATTATTTTGACTTTTTTGGGCACTAGAAACATCTTTGAATAAAATCCTTCTTCTAACAAAGGAAGAGGAATAGCTTTAAAACCCCCCCAGACAGCAAGTACTACTAGAGCAAGTCCTGAAATACGGACGCTGAATAGCCGAAAAAACTGACTTATGAACTCAGAAATGCCATTTCTCAGAATATTCCCCTTTCTCCGTGGTATGGCAATCTTGGAGTTGGTATATATAAATTTGGGGTGTGTGGAGGGTTTGCCCCCCCTGCAAAAAGAAGTTTAAAGGAGAAGAGTGATTTTCAAAATTTGATCTTCTTCTGTGTTTTCAGTCTTTTTTTCCAGCTTGCTGGTAATCAGCAATTTGAATACTGACATTTTAACAGGGAGCCAATTCTGACGCATTGGATTGTCTTTTGTTCTCTGAGGTTGCGTTTTTTTCTTCTTTGTTCTGCTGGAACCTCCCTGCCACTGCTCTTTAATTGTCTGCTTACCAGAATTTTCCTGGGAAAGTTTATTTTGCTTTTTACTAATGTTAGCCAAGGGAGTGAAGAATTTCTTAAAAAATTACAGAAGGAAGG
This sequence comes from Protopterus annectens, assembly GCF_019279795.1. Taxonomy (NCBI): domain Eukaryota; kingdom Metazoa; phylum Chordata; order Ceratodontiformes; family Protopteridae; genus Protopterus; species Protopterus annectens. Next base: position 1,321,477,051 of record NC_056728.1, on the reverse strand, counting down.
TTGAAAAATCTGAGAGAATACTTGCACTCTCATCACACTGTCTGATGACTTCTAAAGCAGAAGGTCCAAAAAAATTTCTAAGGGCCAATTCAAAATTTTGTTCTTGATATCTTCCAAGGCAGACAGAAATGGTGGAACAGACAAAGATTCTGGAAATTCCAGCTGTATCAAATCATAATATTTTCTGAGCGATTGAGAAATATCACTGTTTTTTGCACTGAAAAACTGATTTATTCTAGAAATAGTCTCAGAGAAAGAGAATCCTTCACAGGGACTAAAAGATACCACAACCTCCTCATAATCTGAATCAAAAATCTCTGAAGACAAAGCTAGATCTGTTCCATGACATTTCCCCACAGGTTTAATCTCCTGATTCTCTTCAGAGAAAGAGGAATCCCTTTCTGTCTTACCAGATATATTTTTTATCTTACCAGAAACAGTCTTAAAAGACGGGTCAAGAGCATGCACTAAACCCTGAGCTAAGCCTAACAAATTAGTCCTGTAGAGACTGAGTGAACCAGGAGAAGACATGTTTAGTCTTTTGTTTCTTTTTGACAGAAATTTCTGAAGAAACAGATCCAGAATTGCTAATAAAAACCTCCCTTGGGATGGACACAGCATTCTGACTAAGCAGAGCCATTTTTCCTGCCCCTTCTCCAAGGACCAGCAAGACTATCTCTCCCTTGCCTAAGGGCACACCAACAGGCACAGAAAACTTGTCTAACCCTCAGTCTATGGTGGCTGTAGGGACTACACCAGTTGAGTCAGGGGAAAATAAGTACTCCAGGGAACCAGCTTTAGCACAGCAGAATCACCCACATCCATATGCGGCAAACTACCAGTCTGCTGCAGTGGCAAAGTCTCTTTAACAATCATTTTCATTTTGTATCTGGAAGACAGTACAACTGAGGAACTAGTACACTGTTCCACACTAATGCCAAAAAAGGTGTCAGAGTCCTGGTAAAGCTTAACAATATTCCAGAAAACAAGGTGGTGTATAAAAATGTTTGCCTGAAAAAAATAACACAGTAAAAATAACTTTAAACACTTATCACAGCTCCAAAAAGTAAAAAAAAAAAAAAAAAAGAAGTAACGTACTCACCATAACTTTCCATCTAAATTGTTGCTCATTTGTCTTCAACCTGTGGGTTAGGCACAAACATTGATGCCGAGCTGGCCATATCCAAGCTACGGTGCCAAAAAGGAGCTCCTCCCCTACCCATAATGCCCTACTCTACCTCACTACCTCAGATCAAGTTTGCCTGACATATAGGTTCCTGACATATCATAGAAAAACATGTTGACAGCTAATAACTAGCTAATAACTCCTTGAAGAGGAGGCATAGAGAGAGAACAGAAGGCGGCCTCTGTCAGGCCAAAGTGCTCATGGTAAGGGAGAAGGAGGGATGGAAGGCTGAAAACAAATGAAAAACAACATTTCAGGAGTCGGCCGACCGGCACTTGCAAACTGCTTCTGCTTGGGACACTGCACGGCAAGAAAGACTGATATAATGGCGTCAGCTGCATGTTTTATACCCCTGATGACCTGATGTCATGGAAGAAGCGACAGCATCGGACGCAGAAATCCGATGACTCTGGTATTCAGGCCAGCTGAGGGCTACCTGCAGGCAGATACCCCAAATGTGATGACTGCAGCAGTGAAACATGAAGAACATCAACAATTCAGATGGAACATTATGGTGAGTACATAACTTATTTATCTGACATTGTTGTCTTCATTTTATCTTCAACCTGTGGGACACAATCCCCAGCTACTTGAGCCCTGAGTGGCCTTAAGGAAGGATGTTTCGGAACATGGCGGAACAAAAGGAAGCTCTGTTCCTAGATGAAATATCCAATTTTTAATGGTATATGAAGGTGTGAGACCTAGCCCATGTAGCTGCAGCGCATATCTCATCAACTGGTAATCTAGAAGAAAAGGCTGATAAAGTAGACACTGCCCTGGTAGAATGTACCTTCACTGCAGAAGGAAGAGAAACACCATACTTGTCATAAATAAATGTAATACATTTCACAATCCAGTTGGTGATGTTTACCTTGGAAACAGGTGATCCCAATCTGGGCTTAGAATATGATACAAACAGATGATTGGACTTTGTGAAAAATGTGGTTCTATCTAGATAGAAACACAGCTGCCTATGATATTCCTCTTTGTCCTGAAACTCTGGAAAGAACACAGGAAGATGAATAACCTGATTAATATTCTTCTCTGAAGCGACCATGGGCATGAAGGAAGGGTTCGGCCTAAGAGAAACACGATCTTTGTGAAATATAAGGTACGGAGGTTGAATGCAAAGTGCTTGTAATTTAGAAACTCGCTTAGATGAAGTAAGAGCTACCAACAAAGCAAACAGTAGATCCACTTTTGCAGAGGACTCAAAGGGAGATGAAACCAGTGCTTGTAGTACAAGGGTTAGGTCCCAAGGAGGGCTTGGGTCCTTAACTGGAGGCCGTAAAAGAAATGTTCCCTTCAAAAAAGCTTTGTACAATCTAGAAGTGGCCAAAGAAGAATCCTTGAGTGGCCTAATGGTTAAGGTGTTTGCCTTACAAACACAAGGTGCAGGGTTTGAGTCTCACAAGGGATAATTGGCTAGGTTTAAAATGGCTCGCAAGGGCAGTTAGTTTAGTACTAATCTATGAATCTATGACATGATAATGGGATATGGCAGCTAGCTGGACTTTTACTGTAGAAAAACTGGCACCTTGGTTGACGATACAAGCCAGAAAGTCTAAAACCGAAGGTATAGAGGCACTAAAGGTTCCACCGAATTGTGGAATGCCCAAATGGAAAACCTCTTCTATTTGCTAGCATAAATCTTCTTGGTAGATGACTTGTGAGTGGAAAGCAATATATGCTTCACAGGAGATGAAAGCCCGGGAACTCTAGCCATCACTAGAACTGCAGAAGCCAATCTGTGAGCTTCAGGCTTTCCAGATCCAAATGATAATCACCCTCCGGATTGGAAACAGATTTGAACATTGATACAGAATCTGAGGAGGACTGACACTGTGAGACCAAACTTGACGAGGCCAGAAGGGTAGACTGTACCATGTCCATCTGGAACTTTGTGTATTTGACAAACTGGTTCAAAAAACTGAAGTCCAAATTTGGCCTTAGGTCCCCATTTTTTTTTTTGCAGTAAAAAGAATCTGGAATATGTTCCGAACCTTTGTTGGTCTGGTGGGACCTGTTGGATCACTTGCTTGTCTAGAAGCTTTGTTTTTTTTCCTAATGCTACTGCTCTTCTCTAAAGGGGTAGTACTTTGGGAAGTTTCTTTTGCAGTTGGGATGGACAGAGAAAGGGTAGGAAATATTTATAGTTGTGCATTTTACTTTGCTAAGTTGAAAATGTGTAATATTAAGACAACCACTGGAAAGGCAAAGAGATCCTCACACCAGCCTATACACACAACAGAAAAACAGAAGTCTTGGCAAAATGGGCTGATGACGATTATTTCAAAATATTTGATCATAAATTCCAAAAAGTTAGCGCTTTGCCTTTTACAACACATACTGGTAAAAATAAGCTTCATCAGACTGTAATTAAACACACTAATTACCATTCTTAAACACACTCATTTCAATGACATTAGTAACAAGGCACTATCACGTTAAAACTCTCTGTTTACATAATATAATTTGTTTAAAAAAATAACTTACTATTCCTACAGATTTTTTTAAAGTCTTATAATTTATACTAGTATATAGTCCTAACTGATGGCATACATCTAACAAACCTGCTACTTATATTCAGCATGGTCCTAACTATTGTCTCAACTGTCTACCCTGGGATTCAATGGTATATGTTCCAATACAGTGAAAATAAGTTTCCTAAAATTCTGAAAAGTAATAAAATGGTTCACTAAAGCATTAAAAACATTTTTATCTTTGATTGCTTGCAGATGTTTGCATATTCTATTGCTTAATCGTCTGTTTTTTTTCTCATTTAAAATGAATCACAGGACAAATACAAAGCAATATAAACATACTCAGATGAACAACATTTGGTGCTTACATCTTAGTAGTGTTAAAATAAAAAAACATACAGACTCTCACTTACATATCTTCACTGGTTATAAGATAAACATTTATATGTGCCTTTCTTCTTACTGATAGTATTTACTTTTTATCCTCCCTTTCCAATATGCCTTTTATGGTCTTCTTTTACTTGTAAACACAGGTTCATCTTCCACTTTAAAAAAATGTAATAATAAAAATGTAATAACTTCCAACATTTTCTAATGTTCTCTAAAAAATCTTTTTATAAAAAAGTCTCTAAATTATAAATTACAAGAGCCATAGCTATTCTCCAATCCGTGCTATTGTGCTTTGTTCCATTATTCCTAAAGTTTTATCGTACAGTGCATCAGTATCTAAACTAATATATCCTCTTACTAGAAAGCTAGCTTTTAAGTTAATTATGATGCCCATGCATTGGCCCAGTAAACAAGGAGCCTCAATCCTCACCGCTAACATCAGTCAGGGGCATCCACATTGGGAAGGATAACAAATACACACACAGTAAAGTACAATTTCCCTTAAAAGCACACAGAGGTCACAGTCAGACTGGGGCTGGTTTCTCCCTTTCTCTCCAGATCCCCAATGAGACTCCCCACTGGCACAGCTATAGGGTACAGATCTCAGCCGAGTAGTAAAGCCAAAACCTCCAGTGCCCTCGCTGTCCAACCAGTGCTTTGTGTCCCTGCCCAAGTAGCTGACACACACAGTTTAAGATATGGTTTATATACAAACACGCAGACACTTGTGGGGAAGGGTTGGCACAGGTTTTCCAGCTATGCCCCCTCCTGCCAGGCTATAATGTAGTAATCACTGCCACCAGCTACTCTGAGCTACTTACCAAAGAGTGTCCAATTTATACTGTGCAATATTATTATCCAATTAGTAAGTGTGATGAACAGCAAAGCTTACTTGGAGTGGCTTTGTACACTATCACTATATACATGCAATGTACTCTAGAGCTTAAATTATCTCTACACAAAACATCCACAGTTGAAAAGTTATATTTAATAATAAATAATAAAAACACAAGACAAATCTTCTCCGTTCAACACAGTGTTAGTTGAGTTCAGAAATCACAGGAAAATGCTTAAAATAATACTGTAGAATAGTCTGACAAATACAGAAAACAGCTAGTCTAAACTTACAATTTTCTATCCATTTCTTAAGAGAAACATTTAAGATCTTACTTACATACAGACAGAGCAAAGCAATTGCTGGTGAGTGGTCAGTTCTGAAGACAAATGCAAAATGCTCTGATTCTCTCTGAGAAAGTCTTAAAACAACACATCACTGCTGACTCATTTTAGATTACACAATTCTTCTATGGTTCCCAGGCTAACAGAAACTCAAGAGTTTTAACATTTCTTTGATCTTGCACCTGGCCAGGAAACTACAGCAATAAAATACATTACATATGTAAAATCTAGCTATTAACTCTGGTCTCAAAACAACATAAGGAATTCCTCAGTCCAGACATTATGTCTCTGAGCCTCGAGATCAGTCATACTATGCTTGACTTATCAGCTTTCTTCCAGCAGAGTGCACTGTGGTTACATTTTTGAAGTTCAACATTTAACACAGTTTTCTTACATTTTAAGAGGACAACCCTGTGGATTATATTCATATTTACAATGACATAGAATTATCTACAAAATTATATCTAGCTAGGCTGGTAGTCTTCACATATCTTCACATTAATATTAATCTCATGTAACACGTTTTTGTTGGTTGTCAACATTCATGTTCTATTGCACATACTTTTTGCAAGCTTATTCTTAATGAAAGTTGGGTACTCACTAGAGTGGCACAAAAAACATTACTAGCTACATTTTTAAAAGACACAACTGTAAATTATTATTTTTACTGTTATACACTGAAGTATCAAAAAATAATGTCAAGTTCTACTTGACTATTACATTTTTTTGTACTACAACTTAACATATCTAAACACTTTTCAAATTCAGCTTTGGTACCATTCCACAAGAAAAAAAATACAGTCAATAAAATGACAATAATAAGTAACAGTGTCACATTTCTTTAACCTGTACATAAAAAGTACAGTTGTGTACACATCATAAATGTAGACATTCAAGTGTATTTTTGACTTGTGGGATTTGTTGCTGTGAAAACCCTCGGCTGGCCCAACCACCAGAGAACTCCTTCCATCTCCCAGGCTGGCAGACACCCTGACCGATGTCAGTACACTCAGGTATAAAGGGAGCCAGCCTGCATCATGATTTCAGTATTATCTTGTCCTCTACCAAGGACAGACCTAAGTGGTCAAGAGGGAACTAAGGAATAGGACCCCTACAGCAGGGTAGCTGGGGAAGGGGTCCCTTGGCTGGATTAGTTTACTATTAGGCTACGTAGTAGTCTAAGGTGGTAAGAGGGAGGGAAAGAAAACTGCAACAGTGAATACACTCAAACATTTACATTTATAGTAAGTGCACACAACTGTACCATGTTCTTCATGTTTCACTGTTGCAGTCCTGACATGCGAGAGGATTCTCAAAGCTGAAATGAGAAGGGAAGGAGATTAAGGAGAGGAGAGGGTGCCCTGCAGGATGGCAGTGGCAAATCCTGCTCTAGACTTAGAAAAGGCTGCCAAGTCGTAGTGTTTTGTGAAGGTATGCACAGACGACAAGGTGGCTGCTTCCAAGATGTGCTTGGTAAGGACTTCCTTTAGAAAGGTAGCAGAGATAGCTGTGGCCCTTGTGGAGTCTAATCTAATAACATCAGGGATTTTTTGCCATGATGGCTGTAACAAAAAGAGATGCAGTGGGGAATCCATTGAAAAATAGTCTATTTAGAAGCTGGCTTCCCCTCAGAGAAAGGAGAAAAGGTAATAAAAAGCTGGTCAGATATTTTCAAGGTTTTTGGCCTATGCACATCCAAACAATGAAGTATTCTTTTCCATTTGTTCTGTGGGTTAGGAAAGAATGTAGGCAGATGAATGGCTTGATTTTTGAGAAGTATTAGTGACCACCTTGAGCATGAAAGAGGGATTCGTTCTGAGGGAGACCCTGTCTTGGTGGAAGCTAATAAATGATTCCACTGCCATGAGGGCTTGCAACTCAGAAACCCTCCTGGCTGAGGTGATAGCAGGCAGCAGGGCTGTTTTCCAGCTAAGAAACTTCAGAGGAGCAGATGCTGTAGGTTCAAAAGGAGGCAAAGCCAGCTTTTCTGGAACAAAGCTGAGGTCCCATGGAGGAGCAGGTTTCTTCCTAGGAGGTCTAATGTGAATGGCTCCCCTAAAAAACTGTCTCAATAGAGGATGGAAAAGACTGGAGGAAGAGTAGGAATGTGGGCTGAAATGGCACATGCATGGATTTTAATGGAGGAGTATGAAAGGCCTTTATCTACCAGACTAGCCAGGTATTCTAGGATGGCAGTAATGTGCACTGAACTGGAATCAAGGTGCTGCTTCTTGCATCAAACAGAGAATCGTTTCATTTGGCTGAGTACGATTTTCTAGTGCTAGGCCTTCTAGATTCTTTGAGGATGTCCTGCACTTGCTTACTTAGGGTAACATTGCAGTTGGGTGCTGAGGAATTGATTAACAAGTCTCAATTATTGTATATATATATGTTAATTGTGGTGTTCCAACCGACTCTGATGATGCCTTTTTAGGTGAAAGCGCTTAGTCGGTGGATGTTTTGGTCATTAAATTTTCCTGGTTTTTTATTGTTGGTCCTGGCGTTCTGTTTCACTGTTGTTGCCCTTCGCTATTTTTTTTGCAATTCTGCTGTGCCCTTTTGTGGGGTTGCATATCCTGTTTATTTCCTGGGTGCTGAGGAATTGTCCAAGCTGAAAGGCTGAGTGTTTGAAGGTTGGGGTGCACAATCCTTCCTTTGTTTTGAGTGAGAAGGTCTACTCTCTGAGGTAACAGCCATGGGCACTGATTAGTGAGTTTGAGGAGGAGAGGATACCAGTGTTGCCTGAGCCAGTCTGGCACTTAAGTATTTCTAAAGATAAAGGAAGAGGGCCTAACGCAGGAGGGTATGGGGGGGATGCATACATGAAGAGGCGAGTCCAAGGGAAGGAGAAAGCATCTATTTTCCAGTCAGATTTCTGCTTGATCCTGGCACAGAATTTTTTCAGGTGAGTCTTTTCCTTGTTGGCAAAGAGTTCTACCTGTGGGACTCCCTATCTCTGAGTTATGCTTAGAAAAAATTCCTGATGCAGAAGCCATTCATGGGGGGTCCATCAAGTTTCTGCTGATGAGGTATGCTTGAGCATTTTGTGCCTCTGGAAGGTATTGTGCCATGAGGTGCAACCACAGAGTGTGCAGTTTCCCAGACTTGCATCGCTAGGTGGCACAGTGGATAAGAGTGTGTGCCTGTTTATGTACCACATGACTGTGTTATTGTCTGGTTTTACTAACAGTACCCCTGGTTCCCATTTTTCTTTTAAGGCTATCAGGCCTTTTTGCACTGCCATAAGTTCTTTCCAATTGATGTGTCTGTCCTTGAACTGAACCTCCCACTTCCCTTGGGAATGGAGGTGTTGAAAGTGAGCCCCCACCCCCACCCCAGACTGTCCCTGAAGCATCCGTGGTGATGGTTTGGCCTTGTGGAGAGAAACTAAAAGAAAAGCCGTGACTTTGGGTACAAGTCTGTACCCACCAAGTAAACTCTTGTTTGAGACAAGGGATCAGCTGTATCTCAGGCACTAGAGACTGAGAGCTCAGGCACCATATGTTCTTGAGGTGTAATTGAAGCTTCCTCATGTGTAGCCTGGCCAGGGGAACCATGAGGATACATGATGCCATACACCCTAGTGCTTGGAGAAACTTTCTGGACAAGATGCAATGTTTCTGCTGGATTTTTAAAAGCAGTTGAGACTTTGTCTGGAGGTAGAAAGGCCTTTGGAAGCGAGGAGTCCAGGAGTGCTCCCAGGAAAACTATCTTTTTTGCTGCAGCGGTGTTTTTGGAGATGTATTGTGAATCCCAGTGAGGACAGGAGATCTTGGGTGAACTTCAGGTCCTTGAAGAGTTTTAACAGGTCTGTGGCCTTTATAAGACAACCGTCCAGGTAAGGGCATATTTGGACCTCCTGGTCCTGCAGAAAGCAATTGCAGGTGCTAGACACTTTGTGAAAACTCTTGGACCAGTAGATAAGCCAGAGGGCAGTGCTGAAAACTGACAGTGTCTGGAGCCTTCCCTGAAGCGAAGAAAGCTTCTGTGAGACTTTTGAATTGGAATGTGCAGATAAGCATCTTTTAGGTTTAGTGAGTCCATGAAGACGTGAGGGGTTATATCATGAGTAACAGCTTTTGAAGAGTTAACATTTCCAACTTTGGAAACAGGACAAACTGATTGCCGTTGGACATGTCCAAGATGAGGTGCCAACAGCCTTCCTTTCTGGGAAGCAGAAATAGCCTGGAGTAGAATCCTTTGCCTTTTTTACTTTCTGGAACTGGTTCTACAGCACCCTGAGAGCAGAAGATCTGAATCTGGGCAAGGGCCTCTGATTTTTGATTTTGTGGAACACCTGGATAGCTGGAGTATTTTAAAGGCTCTTTGAAAGTGAGTTTGTAACCATTTGAAATAATGCCTAGAACCCACTTGTCTGAAGTGATATGGGCCCAGTTTTGTTTGAAGTGTGACAGTCTTCCCCCTAGTCTTTTGGTGGTGGGGGGAAGTGGGGAGGATGAGTCAGTTGCTCTCTGGCAGGGGCTTGGACCTAGAATTCCCTTGCCTGGGAGCCACATAGGTCCATTGCCTGCTTTTTACTTTTAGCTATTGCTGCTATCTATGGATTCTATCCTGCTGTGATTTCCTCTGTCTACCCCTAAGCTTGGAGGGACATGACCAGTGATTAGTTGGAAAGTTCCTACTGAACCTAGGAGGCTGCATTTGGAGGAAGTTCTTCAATGTTTCCATATACTTTGCTTTGTCCTCCATCTTTCTGAGAACTGACTGTGCCTTAGGGCCAAAGAGAAAAGTCTCTGTCCAGGGGTGCATTCAGGAGGTTTGATTTAACATGGCCAGGAAGAGACTGTTCCCTAAGCCACACATGCCTTCTAATAACTGAGCCAGTGGCAGCTGCCCTGCAAGAAGCTTCCATGGCATCATAACCACAGTGTAATGAATGTTTTGCTACCAGAGAACTGGAGTGACAGAGATATAAGAGATCTTTGGGAAGATTTTTATCCTCTAGGGAGGTGACCTTCTGTTTGGGCTGATCTAAAATGGCTTGCTGATACATGATCAAATGGAACAGACAGTCAAGGGCTCTCACAGTAAGAGTAGCAGATGTATATACCTTTCTCCTGAACCTGTCAAGGGCCCTACTCTCTTCGTCTGTAGGTAAAGGGTTCCTGGTTGAACTGGCTCTAGCCTCTTGGGGCTCTGGGGTGACCACCTCGCGGTCAGCAGAGGGATTTATAAAAGTTATTTGTGGGAGTCCTTTACCCTATAAAACCGGTCTAGTTTACATGGTATGGGGGAAGGAAATCAGGATTGAAGGAGGAATCCAGAAAAACATCTTCCACTACCTCTAAAATGGGAGGAATAGTCAGAGGTTTGTGTTCAGGTAGATCCAGGAACTCCCTTGCTCTCTTTTTGGACTGGGGATATTCCTGTGCCCCCCACTGAAAATGCTGTCACTGCATGGAGGGTCTCCCCAAAGGTGAAATCCTCAGCGGGGGCAGAGGGAAGGTTCTCCTCTGAATCAGACTTATCATAGGATGTAGAGGAAGGGCGTTCTTCAGACTCGTACTCCTCTAGGTTTGAATTTTCATCTGACTAAAAAGGGTCTGGGAAAGCTTCAGAAGGAGCATCCCTTTTTCTTTTCGTGGTGAAACATCCCCTGTGGCCTGTCGTGACCTAACAATATAAATCAGGCACTCAGCCAATCTAATCAAATACTGTTGGGATCCCTGGAAAAGGGAGCCAGTAGGCCTAGGTGAAGGCCCTGCCACAGTATCTCTCTTTGGGGTGGCTTTGGCTTTGGGCCTAGGTGCATCCGATAACCTGGACCCTGTCTCTCTGGAAGGGTGAAACAGCAGGTGTAGTCAGAGGCCTTGGTGCAGTGACACCAGAAGACAAACGTTCTTCTAAAGCTGAGGCCTGCTAAGAGGCCTTGGACCCAACTGACAAGCTATATGCAAGAGCTTGTGTACAAGTAAATAGGACCAATGGCATGTCAGACTCCGGACAGGTCTCGACACAATATCAGACACAGAAGGGGGCTGCAAAAGCGCCTTGCCTTCCTCAACAATCACAAACCTACAGAGAAAGAGGCAGATAGCAAAGAGATGACCTAAGACCCAAGCTTTTTTTTTTTTCTTTTTATGTCTTTTGCTTAGGTTGCTCAAATTCGGAATGACCAGCAGACACCACCGGATGCAAGTGAGAAGATTCTTGACAAAGGAATCTTGCTAAAAATTCAGTCCCGTGCGTAATAGTCTTTGTGCTGAAATGAGCATAAAAATGACAACCAGAGACGTCCTGGTCTGGGCTTAAACAGGTGACACAAAGTGAGCAAAAGTCTTTGTGTGGGATTTATTACCACAGCGCACGCAATTTTTAAACTTTATCTGACAAGGAAAAGGGGTTTCTCCAATGGGGTTCTTATCTTTCTGACTACTTCTCTCTGGTGCAAACCAACTGAGGCACTTGAACGCTGTTTCAGGATCCAACGGCAAGAAAACACTGAAATCATGACGCAGACTGGCTCCCTTTATACACGAGCATACTGATGTCAGTCAGGGAGTCCGCTAGCCTGGGAGGCACAAAGAGTTGTCTGTGGTAGTCAGGATGACAGAGGGCTTTCATGGCAGGAAATCCCACAAGTCAGGACTGCAACTGTGAAACATGAAGAACATAATTTTTATTTTTCATTGCTTGCACATGTTCATATATTCTACTGGTCAATCTGCTACTGGTTTTTACTTTGATAGAATTCCATCTGCTTTGATTAGCTTAGGTTGAATACTTAAAGCAAATGGAAGACAACTTTTCCCAACTACAGCCTGCCCAAAACCTTGCTCCAGCATTTCTCTCAGCAGCTGAAGCAGCACACATACATGGTAGATGTCAGTAAGTGACAAAGTGACTGAGTGGCCAGTGCTGGCACTGAGACTAGTAAGTTCACCACACTCTCACCCACTCACATAGCTTTCTTGTACAGTGCAGTAAACACATTGTCAAATCCAATGAAGAGAACAGAAAAGGTTAAAGACTCAAATGGGGGGATCATTGACTTCACTGCCCGGGGGAGACAAAAAAAAGCCAAATATCCACACCCAAGTTCAATGCCAAAAATATGACCTAGGGAATTTAAGGCCTACTCCTTGCATGCCTATATGGTATCAACTCTGCCACAGGTGCAGATGTCAAAAAGGTAGTTGGACCAAAGTGTACTTTGCTTGGTTGAGATGAACCTTTCCAGAATTATGCTGTCCTGAAGCATAAAGGTTCCTCCTTGTAGATATCTACAATGAAAATTAAGTAGGATGCTGTACACTTCCTCAAAGAAGATCTACTGGAGGGACCCAATGAAGGACTGCTAACTATTACGGAAAAAAGATGCAATGCATAACTCAATGACTTTGAATTCCTAGGATCAGAGAAGTGACCACATAGAGAAAGGATACAAATGTCAATGTCCATCAAAGGAAAAATATCCCTTGACATCATCTGGGTAGAAGCAGATCACAAGGAAGTTATACAACTTGGAAGAGACCTTAGTCAAGCAAACTGTACTTATCCATGGTATGAATGAGGCTATGGTGCACACCATGCATTTGGCCAAAATATTGTCTCGCAAAGGTCTTTGCCATAATGGAGAAATGGTGATCACAGATGGGCTGAAACCCTGTACTAGTTGCTGTTGGCAGCTGGCTGGAAAAGGAACCAAGAACCAAAGTAATGGTTATGTCAGCTCAGCATGAACACATTCCCAGACTTCCAACTCCTTCCCCAATTGCATAACACTATGCACTTCCACACGGTCCAAAGATTGAATCGATTGCTAGTGTGCATCTAACAATAGACACTTGCAAATAAACGTGTAAGAATAAATAAATAATCCTTCCACAGGCCTCAATTCCTTAGCAGGGCAGATGGAGAGTGGGTATGCTGATGAGGGTGGATACATCATCTAGACTTACCTTTATGGAAACCATACAGCTTTGGTATCTGAGGTGATCTAAGTCCTTCGCCTTCAACTTGCAGGACAGTAATCTTAGATCATCCTCCTACTTGGAATGACAAAAGGCTCCCACAGACAACAGTACCCCTAAAGGCATACCTAGACCTGGAAAGAACATTCAGCATACAATGTCATGCAAATATCTATAGAGAAGCCAGTGCTGCAGCAGCACAGATTTCATCTAGGGATACACTTTTAAAGAGGCCAAAAAATCCATTGCTCTAACTGAATGCCTGGTAGGAGTGACATGTAAAAACTTCTTAAACATTTTCATACAAAAAAGTACAGTTTTGTACCTACCATAAATGTAGATGTTCGAAGATCCACATTGCTGCAGTCCTAACACTTGGGTAGTCCGCTGTCCCAGTCGGCCCGAATACCAAAGTATAAGGCTGACGTCGGTCAAGGCGCATTTGTCTGACATCAGGACGTCAGGGTACAAATGCGCATGACCGACGTCATATCCTCAGTCTTTTCTTGCCCCAGATGTCAGAAGACCCTAAAAAGATAAAGCCAAAACCAAAAAACACCAAACACTCCTGTACCTAATATATGTACAAAATATACAAATTTACCAAAATAGAACCCCACCCACACAACCACCCCTAAACACAGAGGGGAAGGAGGGAGGGTAAATTGGACTGCAGCAATGTGGATCTTCGAACATCTACATTTATGGTAGGTACAAAACTGTACTATGTTCTTCATCTCACATTGCTGCAGTCCTAACACTTGGGTAGAATCCCAAAGCAGAGGTAAGGGAGGATGGCTAAACTATAATGAAGCAGGAGCTGCCAAAATGCCCTGCAACACAGCAGTGGCAAAACCAGCCCTGGATTTAGAATAGAGAGGAAGGTGGTAATGCTTGGAGAAAGTATGCACTGAACTCCAAGTAGCTGCCTCAAATATCCTTAGTTGCCACCCCCTTAGAAATGCTGTTGAAGTGGCAGTAGCCCTAGTGGAATGAGGCCTAATCCCAGCTGGAATCTCCTTGCCATGATGGGAGTAACAGAATGCAATGCAAAACCCAATCCACTTATATATAGTTTGTTTTGGCACAGGCTTGCCCTGAGAACTCAAAGCAAAAGAAACAAACAACTGCTGAGACTGCCTAAAATCCCTAGTCCTGCTTAAATAATAACGCAACTGCCTGTGTACATCTAAAGTGTGCAAAAATCTTTTCCCCTATTTTGGGGATCTGCATAAAAAGTAGGCAAATGAATAGTTTGGTTTAAAGCCACACTAGAAACCACCTTAGGCATAAATGAAGGATTAGTACGTAATGATACCCTATCCTTATGAAAAATCAAAAAAGGCTCAACCGCCATAAGGGCCTGCAATTCAGAAACCCTTCTTGCAGAAGTAATGGCCAACAAAAAGCAGTCTTCCATGACAAGTATTTCAATTCAGCAGTAGCCGAGGCTCAAAAAGGTTGTAGAGTAAGTTTCTCCAACACAAAATTGAGGTCCCAAGCAGGAGTAGGAGCTCTACGTGGGGGTCTTATATTCTTTGCCCCTCTAAGAAATTGCTTGAACAAAGGATGAGAAAACAATGGTGGGTCACAATCATAGTGAGCTGAAATTGCTGCAGCATGAATCTTAATGGAAGAGAAAGACAAACCTTTGTCCAATAACTCAGTAAGATATTGAAGAGCCACACTCAAATTAGGCTCAGAAACATCCAAATCCTTTGCTGCACTCCAAAATAAAAATCTCTTCCATTTTTCTGCATACACTTTACGTGTACTAGGTCTTCTGGCTTCCATAATCACATTCAAAACTTGTTGAGGAAGTGGAGACCTGCTGTGGTTCAAAACAGAATATGCCAGGCTGTTAGATGAAGAGAGTGAAGCTTGACATTGAGTAGATGACCGTCCCTCTGAGACAAAAGGTGTGGAATTAAAGGTAAAGGCCATGGAGGCTTCCTTACCAGATTCCTCAATAATGGGTACCCGTGTTGCCGAGGCCAATCTGGAGCTATCAAAATCATCCTTGGCTTGTCTTGTCTGACCTTTAGGAGTACCTTTGGGAGGAGAGGCAGAGGTGGAAAGGCATACACATGAAGATTTTCCCAACTGAACGAAAGAGCATCCACTTTCCAAGCTGTGTGATGAAACCTTTTCGTGCAAAACTTTGGCAGCTGGTGGTTTAGTGGAGAAGCGAACAGATCTATGTCTGGAGTTCCCCATGACACTGTCAATTTTCAAATACATGAAGATCCAGTTTCCACTCGGGGATCCATGATTTGCCTGCTTAACACATCTGCTAAGGAGTTCTGTGCTCCTGGCAGAAACCTTGCCTGAAGATTTAGCTGCAAGCTGAGCGCAGTCTCCCACAAAATCATTGCTTGCCTGCATAGAGGATAAGAATGTGTTCCCCTTGTTTGTTGATGTACCACATGACAGTTGTGTTGTCTGTTAGAATCAACACCTGCCCTGGAAGAAGTAACTCCTTGAAAGCCATCAATGCAAACTGGACTGCTAACATCTCCTTCATGTTGATATGTAGATGCTGTAGTCTGGCAGGCCACTTGTCTTGTATCCACTTTCCATTCAGATGAGCTCCCCAAGCTATGTCTGAGGCATCTGTCGTTAGAATCTGACTCGCCTCTGGCCGGGTCACAGAGAGTCCCTTGTTTAGGTGACATTCCTGAGCCCACCACAAAAATTCCTTTTGAATGCAAGGTATTATTGGAATGACAGTGTCCAAATCCTGGCAGTGCTGTGTCCATACATTTTTAGATACCATTGCAGCTTCCTCATATGCAGTTTGGCATTGGGAAGCACCAGAATACAAGATGCCATGAACCCTAAGGCTTGAAGGACTGTCCTTGCAGTCAGCCCGGACTGAAGAGATAGTTGATGGAAGTAAAGGGAAAGATTCTTTTGTTTGTCCGGGTTAAAAAGGCCATCTGGGCTGCTGTATTCAGTCTCACACCCAGAAAGCACATGTGTTGAGAGGGTACTAGACTGGAGTTTATTTGGCTCACAGAATACCCCAGGCATCTTAGCAGTGCTATCACATATTCCAGATGCTGAAGAAGCTCGTCCCTTTCTTGAGCCAGAATCAGACAGTCGTCCAAGTAAGGATAGATTTGTATTCCTTTTAGCCTGAAGAAAGCTACAACTGGAGCCAGAACTTTTGTGAATACTCTGGCAAGCAGTAGATAAGCCAAAGGCAATGCAGAGAACTGATAATGAGAATTTCCAGCTCGGAAACGCAGATACTTCCTGCAACTGAGTCTGATAGGCACATGAAGGTAAGCCTCCTTGAGATCTAAAGTTACCATCCAGTGATCTTTGCCCAGCAGAGGTAAAGCTGTTGTAACGTCAACATTTTGAACTTGGGAATGTCCAGATAAGTGTTGAGGATAGACAAATCCAAAATTGGTCTCCACGTGTTCCCCTTTTTGGTACTAGGAACAGGCGAGAATAAAATCCTAGGCCCCTTTCTGGCACAGGAACCAGCTGAATGGCCCCTATCTGGAGTAACAGAGAAATTTGCTTGTGAGCCTCTCTTCTTTGTATAGGAGGAATGTCTGGCATGCCTTTGAAAGGAGGCAAGGTATGGAAATAAAACCTGTAACCGTGGTGAACGATATCCAATACCCATCTGTCTTGGGTAATAACATTCCAATTTTCTTTGAAAAGTGCCAGCCTTCCTCCCAAAGGTGCTGCCAGACGAGAAGGCTCTGGCAGCTGAAAAGGCAAGTCATTGGGTCTGCTACGAAAGGACTGACCCCTGCCCTCACCAGAAGACTGGGCAGGCTTAACTGCCTGTTCTGTGGTATGGGGAAGGGAATCAGGATTGAAGGAGGAATCCAGAAAAACATCTTCCACTACCTCTAAAATGGGAGGAATAGTCAGAGGTTTGTGTTCAGGTAGATCCAGGAACTCCCTTGCTCTCTTTTTGGACTGGGGATATTCCTGTGCCCCCCACTGAAAATGCTGTCACTGCATGGAGGGTCTCTCCAAAGGTGAAATCCTCAGCGGGGGCAGAGGGAAGGTTCTCCTCTGAATCAGACTCATCATAGGATGTAGAGGAAGGGCATTCTTCAGACTCGTACTCCTCTAGGTTTGAATTTTCATCTGACTAAAAAGGGTCTGGGAAAGCTTCAGAAGGAGCATCCCTTTTTCTTTTCGTGGTGAAACATCCCCTGTGGCCTGTCGTGACCTAACAATATAAATCAGGCACTCAGCCAATCTAATCAAATACTGTTGGGATCCCTGGAAAAGGGAGCCAGTAGGCCTAGGTGAAGGCCCTGCCACAGTATCTCTCTTTGGGGTGGCTTTGGCTTTGGGCCTAGGTGCATCTGATAACCTGGACCCTCTCTCTCTGGAAGGGTGAAACAGCAGGTGTAGTCAGAGGCCTTGGTGCAGTGACACCAGAAGACAAACGTTCTTCGGAAGCTGAGGCCTGCTAAGAGGCCTTGGACCCAACTGACAAGCTATATGCAAGAGCTTGTGTACAAGTAAATAGGACCAATGGCATGTCAGACTCTGGACAGGTCTCGACACAATATCAGACACAGAAGGGGGCTGCAAAAGCGCCTTGCCTTCCTCAACAATCACAAACCTACAGAGAAAGAGGCAGATAGCAAAGAGATGACCTAAGACCCAAGCTTTTTTTTTTTTTTCTTTTTATGTCTTTTGCTTAGGTTGCTCAAATTCGGAATGACCAGCAGACACCACCAGATGCAAGTGAGAAGATTCTTGACAAAGGAATCTCGCTAAAAATTCAGTCCCGTGCGTAATAGTCTTTGTGCTGAAATGAGCATAAAAATGACAACCAGAGACGTCCTGGTCTGGGCTTAAACAGGTGACACAAAGTGAGCAAAAGTCTTTGTGTGGGATTTATTACCACAGCGCACGCAATTTTTAAACTTTATCTGACACGAGTTTAAGGAAAAGAAAGGGGTTTCTCCAATGGGGTTCTTATCTTTCTGACTACTTCTCTCTGGTGCAAACCAACTGAGGCACTTGAACACTGTTTCGGGATCCAACGGCAAGAAAACACTGAAATCATGACGCAGACTGGCTCCCTTTATACACGAGCATACTGATGTCAGTCAGGGAGTCCGCTAGCCTGGGAGGCACAAAGAGTTGTCTGTGGTAGTCAGGATGACAGAGGGCTTTCATGGCAGGAAATCCCACAAGTCAGGACTGCAACTGTGAAACATGAAGAACATAATTTTTATTTTTCATTGCTTGCACATGTTCATATATTCTACTGGTCAATCTGCTACTGGTTTTTACTTTGATAGAATTCCATCTGCTTTGATTAGCTTAGGTTGAATACTTAAAGCAAATGGAAGACAACTTTTCCCAACTACAGCCTGCCCAAAACCTTGCTCCAGCATTTCTCTCAGCAGCTGAAGCAGCACACATACATGGTAGATGTCAGTAAGTGACAAAGTGACTGAGTGGCCAGTGCTGGCACTGAGACTAGTAAGTTCACCACACTCTCACCCACTCACATAGCTTTCTTGTACAGTGCAGTAAACACATTGTCAAATCCAATGAAGAGAACAGAAAAGGTTAAAGACTCAAATGGGGGGATCATTGACTTCACTGCCCGGGGGAGACAAAAAAAAGCCAAATATCCACACCCAAGTTCAATGCCAAAAATATGACCTAGGGAATTTAAGGCCTACTCCTTGCATGCCTATATGGTATCAACTCTGCCACAGGTGCAGATGTCAAAAAAAGGTAGTTGGACCAAAGTGTACTTTGCTTGGTTGAGATGAACCTTTCCAGAATTATGCTGTCCTGAAGCATAAAGGTTCCTCCTTGTAGATATCTACAATGAAAATTAAGTAGGATGCTGTACACTTCCTCAAAGAAGATCTACTGGAGGGACCCAATGAAGGACTGCTAACTATTACGGAAAAAAGATGCAATGCATAACTCAATGACTTTGAATTCCTAGGATCAGAGAAGTGACCACATAGAGAAAGGATACAAATGTCAATGTCCATCAAAGGAAAAATATCCCTTGACATCATCTGGGTAGAAGCAGAACACAAGGAAGTTATACAACTTGGAAGAGACCTTAGTCAAGCAAACTGTACTTATCCATGGTATGAATGAGGCTATGGTGCACACCATGCATTTGGCCAAAATATTGTCTCGCAAAGGTCTTTGCCATAATGGAGAAATGGTGATCACAGATGGGCTGAAACCCTGTACTAGTTGCTGTTGGCAGCTGGCTGGAAAAGGAACCAAGAACCAAAGTAATGGTTATGTCAGCTCAGCATGAACACATTCCCAGACTTCCAACTCCTTCCCCAATTGCATAACACTATGCACTTCCACACGGTCCAAAGACTGAATCGATTGCTAGTGTGCATCTAACAATAGACACTTGCAAATAAACGTGTAAGAATAAATAAATAATCCTTCCACAGGCCTCAATTCCTTAGCAGGGCAGATGGAGAGTGGGTATGCCGATGAGGGTGGATACATCATCTAGACTTACCTTTATGGAAACCATACAGCTTTGGTATCTGAGGTGATCTATGTCCTCCTTCGCCTTCAACTTGCAGGACAGTAATCTTAGATCATCCTCCTACTTGGAATGACAAAAGGCTCCCACAGACAACAGTACCCCTAAAGGCATACCTAGACCTGGAAAGAACATTCAGCATACAATGTCATGCAAATATCTATAGAGAAGCCAGTGCTGCAGCAGCACAGATTTCATCTAGGGATACACTTTTAAAGAGGCCAAAAAATCCATTGCTCTAACTGAATGCCTGGTAGGAGTGACATGTAAAGACTTCTTAAACATTTTCATACAAAAACTTCATACATTCAGACAGCCACCTAGATAACGTTATTTTACAGACCTTGGATCTTAGCTGTCAGGAGTATAAAATAAAAGCAAATGGGCAGTAGTACTTCTCAGGCTTGCACTTGCCATATAAAAGCATACCTGCCTATGGACATTCAATGTATGCAAAAATGCACATCTCTTTGCTTACTCCAGACAGAATACAGGCAAATAATACTTTAATATAAACTGAGATCAGCGGCTACCTCTGGCATAAATATAGTGTCACTAAGTATACTCTGCCTTTCTCTATACACCAAGTAAGGAGGTGCAAGAACAATACTTGGATCTTGGAAATTCTCCTTGCTAATGTGATTACCATGAGAAAGATGTTTTCTGTAACAAATACTTAATATCTGCTTTTCCAACTGGTTCAAGCAGATGTACAACTTTTTCCAAAATGAAACTTAGATCCCAAGGTAAACCGGGTCCTTCATTGGAGGTCCAGTTTAAAAGGTTCCCTTTCAGAAATGTTTTACAAACTATAAGAGAGACCAAAAATCAATATGGCACTTCCAAAGTCTCATGACCAGCCAGCATAAGGAATGCAAATGCATATTACTTTATTTGTTTATGTATGGCACATCCATAATATTGCCTGTATATATGACATCAAGTGAGTGAATGTCCTGAATGGCTTGCAGGGATAAAAAGGCTGCTCTCATTTCCAGCACATTTATATGCAAGCTGGCATCTACAGGAGGTTATGCACCTTGGACCATTCCACTCTTTTTTTTTTTTTTTTTTTTTTTAAAAAACAAGAAACATCTTTATCTTTATTAAACCATCGCTTACAACACTGGCAATCATACATTTATATAAATGAAAACAATCCACACCGACACAATCATAGTTCCAAGTATGTTACCTCACAAACAATGAAGACACGCTCCCAATTTTAAACATTATACATCACTTATAATCTACCCAATCATTTTCAGTCAAACATTATAAAGCTCATTTAAGTCCTGCCTTTTTTAAACATCATTGCTCCCCTGTACGTACTGTTCCAACAATTCCCATTTTTTCCTATGCACTTTGCTCCTACCTTTTCCTAAAGATCTCAGTTCCAGTTGTTTTTTCTCTGTTACTGTATTCACTACTTCTAGTATAGTTGGTTTAGATTTTGATTTCCATTTTCTATTAATTGCTTTTTTGGTACACACCATAGTTAGACACAGCAAGGCCTTACCATGTCTAGGCAATTCTGATTCTGTATCAAAGCTCAGAAATACCACCTCCCTTGTCACACCAATCTGCCCACCCAGCATTTCATTATGTCCACCAACTCAACACACTCCCAGAAAACATGTTCCCAATTGCTGCTTTCTACACTGTCACACCTCCAACATTTGCTGTCTACCTGAGGAAAAATTCTCTGGAGTCTACTTGGGGTATAAAAATATTTATGTAAACATTTCCAAGCAAAACTCCTAAATCTTCCAGACTTTGTTGCATATTTGGGAGACATACATCTATCCTCCCATTTTTTTTTTTTGTGAATTGCTTACCCAATCTCTCTTCCCAGTCCTTTCTAACCTTTTCTGATTGATTCATGCAGTTATCATGCAATATTTTATATGCTCTACTAATTATTCCATTTTTAATGGCAGCTTCTATTCTAGAGTCTACTAAAAACTCTACCAGTGCTGGTCTTTCGCTTAGGATCCCCTATTTCTTTCTCTTTGCCTATACTCTGATATCAATCCTTGATAGGGAAGCCCATCTCTAACCTGCAGTCCAAAAAATTCTTAGCATTTTCCCCTCTTGGTTATTTGCTCCCAATACCGTGGTTCCTGTGCGGGTTTTCTCCAGTAAATTCCAGCCCTTTCTTGCCTAAAGCCTAAATCCCTCCTCATCCCTATCGTCAGAATCTCTTTTCTCCGTTCCTGTGTTGGCTTAATTCTTAGGATACGTTCTGCTACTTTATAGATATAATGAATTACTATGGTTATTCTCCTTAAAGGTCTGCATCAAAAATCCCAGTCTATCCTTGTTTCTTGAGCTTCTCCCACTTCATCATCCCTTTCCACTTGGAATTATCGTTTTCTGCTTGTGCTATGTATAGGAGCTTTAACTGTATAGCTCTGAAATACCCCTTCAGATCAGGTCATCTGCCCTGTTCTAGTGGAAGAATCTGCTTATCCCACTATATTCTTGCAATCTTGCCCTCCCAGATAAAGTCCTTCGGCTCTTTATTACTTGCTATCCACAACTTCTCCTCTGGTTGATAAAATATGCCTGACTAGTGTACAGGATTAATGGGACTAAAAACATTTTAACTGTTTGTATCTTACCATCCATATCAATATAACAAAGCAGTTTTTGCATTATCTTTTGTTTAGTCTCTTCCCACATATCCTTAGCTGCCACACAAGAATAATTTTAATAATACTTCTAAATACTTTTATCTTGTCCCCATAAATATGAATAATGTAGAACCAATTCATATGTGGGTACATAATTTACCGCTATTGTCTTTGTTTTAGCTTTATTACATTTGTATCCTGAAAAGATATAAAATTGTCTCAAAATGTTCCACAACACTGTAATGTCATTTTTTTGTTTTTTTTTTCAGGTATAAAATAATATCATCTGCAAATAGAAACAGCTTTTCTTGACTACCATACCAATTATATCCTTGATTTTCTGAGTTCCTTATTTTGTTCACCAGTGGTTCTAAATATAATGCAAATGGGGGGGGGGGGGTACCTCTGCCTGGTTCCTCTGCTCAAGCAGAAATTATCAGAAAGGACCCCACCCACTTTAATTTTTCCGTCCAATCTCTCATATATCCTCCTAATCAACCTTATAAGTTTTTTCAGGAAATGCAAATGCTTCCCTTGCCCTGTTCATAAAGTCCCAGCTTACTCTGTCAAATACCTTCTCTACATCAAGACCCAGCAACAACAATGATATTTTCTTCCATTCTTCTTCCCTCTGGATCAGCAATGTTCTGTTAATGTTGTCAAATGTTTGCTTCCCTTCCACAAAACCACAATAATCCATATCTATCAATTCTGGCATTACCTTTGCCATTCTTTTAGCCATTACAGACATGAACACTTTATAATCATGGTTTAGTGCTGAAATGGGCCTATATGAAAGCTGTATCTGATGGATCTTTACCCTCTTTAGGTATTACAGCTACCACTGCTTTCTTCCAGGATGTTGGTACTTCTCCTCTTAAAATACTGTTAAACAAAACCTTGTAGATGTTTATTAGCTTTTTCCCTCCTAGCTTCCAAACTTCCACAGGAATAATACTTATACCTGGGGACTTTCTGTACATTGGTTATACATCACTATCTCTTCCTATCCTAACCATTAAGAATTGAGCATCATCTACCTCTAATCTTGGCATATTTAATTCTTCCATAAACATTTCCATTTGTATAATTTCTCAATTTTCATTATGTCTCTGCTTTACACAGACTTTCAAAGAATTTCCGAAATATTTCTAATACCTCTACAGGATCTCTTGTAATCTTCCTTGTTATAAGCACCCTAACCTCGGTGACAGCCCTTTGTACTTTCTGTTGCCCGAGTCATTGTGCTAAAAGTTTTTGCGCTCTAGTGTTATCAAAAACAGGTGCTTAACAGCAATCTTTCTAAACTCATGTATATTATTGAGGTAACCCCTTATTTTCTGCTTAGCATTCTGCAGTTGATCCCCCTTCTTATTCTGTGAGATTCCCCCTATTCTGTACTACTAACATTTGTCAGTCCCTCTAAATAATTTTTGTTGCTTCTTAACCATAGATCCTTCTTTTATTTCAACCTATTTGTAAACTCCACCTTAATTTTATCACACTCCTCAACTATATTTTCAGAAGTAATTTCTATCCTCTTGAATAGCTCCTGAATAATCTCCACTAACAATTCCTTAAATTCCTCCCTTTTCAACAAGTAGGTGGGAAAGTGCCAGTGTCTCATTTTTATTTCATTACCCTGTGTTTTTATTTTAGTTATTATTGGTGCATGATCTGAAATAGTTACTGGGTACATATCAAGACCTTCAATTAAATTTATATGGTCCTGTGGCCTAGCCCAGTTTTTATTTCTTGGGAATAATATGCAAATTCACATCTTCCATGCCAAATATTTTCATAAATTTCTTTAAATATCTACCCTTCTTTGTTATACTTTCCCTTCTGGGTCCCCCAGACATTTTTTCACTGCTGCAAATCAAATTTCAGTTCTCACCTATAAGTAATATTCCTTCGTGAAAACTGATTTCTCCCAGAATTTTCTTACGCTCCATTATAGTAGTTTTAGGTGGAATTTAAATACAAGCCAGTGTAATCCTCCTCCCTTGCCAGTAGCTCCTTAGCACTACAAAACTGCCATTATTATCTTTTTATTCTCTTCTATCACTATTGGAGCTCCTCTTGCAAATATAAGTTCTCGTCTTTTCCTTTGTCTCAGATATTACACCAAATAACCATCCTGAAACACTTTCTTTATCAAATTCACATGTTCAGTTCTTACCAAGTGCGTCTCCTGTAACATATCTATTTGCATAATACATTTTTTTTACTACAGTTCACTATTCTTTCTTTTTTGTATTTATCTGTGAGACCACTGACATTTGAAGACATTACAGAAAGCATCGTTGTATTAAAAAGTTATTATTCTCTCCTTTTATGTATAACACCCATTTTGTTAACTGTCTATTTCCACCTTTTGTGTTACATGCATGCAATGTTTGGCAGATTTTTGCAGCTTTATCACCTCATCTGAATATCTGTTTAAAGCTTCTTCCATTTTTTTCCAGCCTTTTGTTTTTTGTGTTGATATACTCCATCAATGTTTTGTTTATTTTAACTAGGTCTGTGTGCAGTTGTCTTACTTCTTCCTGTAGGTTACTGGAAGTTATGCCTGCAGTTTGCATTGCTTTTTGCTGAACATCTGCAGAACTTTCCCCAGCCAGTGTTTCTTCCTCACTTTTTGTAGCAGATTTCTTTTTTTCCTGGCATCCAGTCAGTACACTTACTAGCTAGTTACTGAAATTTACCTATAAACACAAAAGTCTACTTGCATTCTTTGCTGAGTTTCTGTTTTCACACCTGGAGAGCTACAGTAAATCTGTTACACAATGTGCAGCCATCTTGGTAGTTGGACCATTCTACTCTTGACAACATACACCATTCCAGGGCGGATACATCCATGGTAACTGTCAGTGTGAGCACCAAAAGGTGAAAGGGGATGCTGAGATACAAACTGTAACTGGGAAGCTGCCACTGAAGGCAACACCTTGCACATTCACCAAATTCTGATACAAAATGATGATAGGGAAGACTGAATTCCACTGTGTTCTTAAAATCCCCTTTAAAATTTGCATCTGTAATTGATAACACGGAACGAGAAAAAAAATGAACTCTACAGTTTTCAGACAAAGGTTCATGGGAATGATGTTCAATGAGGCAAAAAGAAAAAGATATAGAGAAAAAGTCTTTTTTGATGGAGACTCATTTGGCAAGAAAGAGTGTTCAGGGAAGATCCAATAAAACATATGGCCTACGTTAGCTCTATCTGCAACTCTGCAGAATTCACCATGACACCCAAGGATTGGAATGGGCACAATAAAGATGTTTTTGCTACCATCAGCTCCATTATGGTAGGGCATCCACCTAGAAAGGGAAATATTTTGGTCCCCTAAAGTCTTTGATGTGCTGCCATTACAGTCATACGTTTGTTGAACATCCAGGAGCTAAGGTGAGACTAAATGGGAGGGCTCTGATCTAACGGCTCATACCTGGAAGTATAAAAAGCTCCTCAACTAGTTAGTTACCCAGATGTGCAGGGATGAATCTTGGAGGTTGTGTGAACACATCCAATCTTCCTTTCTGAGATAAAGGAAGAACGGTCTCCATCAAAATCATTTGGGAAAAACGTTTTGGGAATTAATTCATTTAGACCAGTTAGATCCAGTACTGACTTGAAGCTATTTGTTTTCTTTCATACAAAAAACAAAAATGTGGACTATAAGCTGAACCTTCTACTATCAGTTGGAAACTCCTGAATGTCGTGCTTTGCTATGAGGCTTGACATCTACTCGTGCCACCTTTTTGGATGGGGTGAGATGTTGGGAAGGGAAAGAGGGTGGTCAAGGGGGGAGACAAGAAAGATAATTTTGTGCTGGCTCAATGGCATAGATGGATAAAGCCCTGACTATGCCACAGACAACTAAAGTACGAATGACTGTTTGGCATCTGCACAAGTTAGCTGGGAAGGATGGCAGTGTGCAGCTGCTACTGGCACAATCATAGAGGGAAGATACAGGGGAATCTTCTTTAATATTTTTTTCAGGGTATGGGGCTTGTGATTTCAGAGAAGAATCTCTGTACCTCCTCTTGCACATGTGCTTTCCCCCTTTCCTTGATGTGTAAGAAATCAAGGAGGAAAAGGAAGATGAGAGTGACACAGGCATATGAAGATCTTGCCAGTGGCCATTTGAGCCTCAGTCCCTATGGGAATTGATGGATTCCTCAGGTGCAAGTAGAAACAAGTCTTGGGATGAGGGCAACACAGTAACAAAGCCCAAATGCAATTACCCTTGTGGGTAAAACAATGCAGTGGTGCCTGATTCCGACATCTTCATTTATCCAGAGAACATCAGCATCTAAGAAACCCTGACTGATGCCAAAGGGGCTGAATGATCAGCGAACTTGAACATCAATGATGCCAAAACATAAAAGAGTACCAAAAACATCATAACCAAAGACAGACACTGCTTGCCAATGCAGAGAACAGACACTAAAGGAAGTATCACAGACAAATGAACTGAAGCTGACAAAACCAGTGCTAATGGTATTACCAGCACCCAAACTAAATCTTGGAGAACTTCTAATGTCAACAGCCATAGTCACAGAAGCTCTTATTAGTTCTGAAGCAGTAATTTGCTGGAATAAAGTCTTATCAGTGTTGAAACTGAAGTCAATGACAAGGAAGATGGTCCAGAAATCAGAACTGGTCCCTAGTTGCAAAAATAACTGATAGGGATGGGATCAGACTCATACTCATCAGGGCCTAAAAGAGGGATTCCATCATTTTACTGTAGTCAAAATCAACAAGTAACATGACTCCTACAGGAAGAAAGAGAAGAATGGGGATTGCGTAACATAATCCTGCTCAGTTCTAGCTCTTACAGGTAGGATGCACTGTCCTTTTACAAACCTTGTGAACAGCTGAATTCAACAGAGGACACAAGCTCTTTCCAAATTTCTACTGACAAAAATTCTTATTCTTCCTAGCTTAAAGTACAATTACAGCAAGATAACGTTTCCAGTCATGAACATTTAGGAGAAACCCTCTCTCATTTTCCCTTTTGTCCTTTTTTTTGGAATTCAGATCTAGGAGTCTATCCCCTTTCTTGTCCTTTCCAGATAAAACACCTTTTAACAGAAGTTTATTCCTTTCTTCTTTCTTCTCAAATGACTTTTACAGTGACAGAATAAATGCTGAACCTTCAAACACATGGTGGCCAGCATTATGCTCAAATTTCTTTCTCTTTTTAAATCCTAAGTAACCATCCAATGCAGCACTTAAACTCTACTAGAAATTCTTAACCTCAACTCCTTAATGCACAGTTTTCCAAGACTTAAAATTCTCAAAACATTTCCGAAACAAGGATACAACGAACTGTAATAACAAAACACATGATTGATAAAAATTTCTAAAGTTTTTTAAAACTAGCTAGAAACAGAAACCAGAAGCCAAAAAGAGGGAACATAACAAAACGGTGAGGAACCACAGCATTTCAAGTGAGAAGAGAGGAAGAATATTAAGACTCGATTTTTTCTAAAAAAAAAATCAGAACATAGGTTCATACTAGGCTATCTGCCCTAGGGCATTTATAAGCCTAGCAAGAGTGTGTATGGCTTTCGCCACCCATTTTAAATTAATTTTGCTATGCCCTTTTTCGAGGTTAGTATACTGTGCCTCCCTCTAACAGTGACACAGAAGTGATACCCGGGGTAAAACTACAAGCTCCCATCCACTCATCAAGATTCCTCTTGAAGAGAGTCAATGAGGGACTCTGCTTAACCTGGACTGGGATTTTATTCCAGAGTGAAGGGAGCCTCTGGGTTATGAATCTGTCCCTCCAGCATGTCCTATTTATTTCAGTGCTGAGGTTCAAGTCCCTCGAGCGCGTAGCTCGATGGGATTTGGAATTTCTGAGGTGCAGCATGTCCATTAATTCCGGGTTGGACATGGCTTTATACGTCAGGCACAGATCGCCTCTGAGCAGGCGATATGCCACTGAGTAGAGCTGGAGTTTCTTTAACCGGGCAGCATACCGCATCTGTTTGAGCCCCTTGATCCTCTTGGTGAGGTACTTTTGGGGTCTTTCCAGTTGCTGCAGGTGTCTGGTAAGGTACATCCCAAAAGGGGCATTGTACTCAATTATGGGCCTGATGAGGGATGAGTAAAGAGGCACGATGACCTCCCCTGATCTAGATGTGAATCCCTTCATGATTAGGTGGGCTATATAAAATGTTTTTCTAACCACTTTGGCCATGTGGTTGACAAATGAGAGATTGCTATCAACTTGGGTCCCCAGGTCCCTAATTACTTCTTCTGTACTTAATGGATTACCACCTATGTGGTAATTTGTGGGCACTTTGTTTTTGCCAAAGGGGATGACTATACACTTTTTGGTGTTTAGCTTGAGGCCATGGCTCTGGCACCAGTTGTCTATTCCTATGAGGCCCTTTTGGAGGATGCTTGTGTCGGCTGGAGAGTCTATTATGGCGCCCAGTTTGCAGTCATCTGCGAACTTGGTCAGCCACAGTCCTTCCATGTTGGCCTGTACCTCCGAGAAATATATACCGAACAAGAGAGGTCCCAGGACTGAGCCTTGTGGGATGCCACTTGTAACTGGTTTGGAGTCTGACATGGCTCCAGCTATTCTAACCATGTGGGTTCTGTCCTTGAGCCAGTTTGCAACCTATCTAGTGACATAGGGGTTTATATTTAAGCTGGTGAGCTTATCTATAATGCCCGAGTGGGGTATTGTATCGAAGGCTTTTGCGAGGTCCAGGTAGGCTGTGTGGACCACCTTCCCCTTGTCAATGGCCTTGGTGACTGTTTCAAAGAAATCGACCAGGTTTAAGAGGCAGCATCTGCCCTTAACAAAGCCGAACTGGGTAGGATCCAGTGTCTGTAGGTCCCCAATATCTTTATTTATAAGGTCCATGATGATCCTTTCCATAGCTTTGCAGACCAAGCTAGTGAGACTTATGCGGCGATAGTTTCCAGGATCCGTTGAGGCACCACCTTTGGGGAGAGGGACCACTGTTTCTGTACGCCACTCTGGGTACATATCCTGTAGAAAGGCTGAGATTGAACAGTAGTTTTAGGTTTGGGTTTAGCTCTTCTTGGAGTTCATGTAGGATGGAGCCCGGGACACCGTCTGGTCCCACTGATGCTGTGTTTCTTGCTTTGGAGAGGGCAGCTCTTAGCTGAGCATCTGAGATGTCAGGGGGGCAAAACTCTGCTGGGATAGATATTAGCCCTTTTGGTGGGGAGGGGGGGGGGAGTAGTTTATGCTGAACCTGTCAGCTAGGATGTTGGCAATGTCTGTGGGTTCGGTGTATTTTTTGTCATTTTGGACTAATTCTGAGCATATCTGGGAATTCCCACCCAGGTTCCTAACATAACTAAAGAAAGCCTTGTGATTATCCTTAGTGTCCTGTGCAATTTTTCTCTCGAAGCTGGCCTTAGATGATTTTATGAGTGCCCGTAGTTTTTTGTTAATACTGATCAGAGTTGCCTTCCCTTTTTGGGATTTTGCTCTATCATGTAGTAGCTTCCTCCTTCTATTGTATAGTTTGTTTATGGCTGGGGTCCACCAGACAGGACGTCTGCCTTTGGAGGATTGGGTCTTGGTTTTATTTGGGATTGCATGATCCATGCATTCCTGAAGGTGTTCACAGAATGCGTTTATAAAGGATTTTGTGGTCTGGGCCGTATTATCCACAGGCCCGGGGATTTTGAAGGATTCCACCTCGGTTTTGAGGAGTGTGAAATTTGCTTTAGAGAAGTTTTTCACTGTGGTTTTCTGGGCATGGGGTGGGGTCGGGATGTGAATATCCAGTGAGATTAGTTTATGGTCTGATCTTACCAGTGAGGGATACACTTCTGGTCTGGAGCATAGAGTCCCCATGTTGGTGATGATCAGGTCCAGTATGTTTTCCCCTCTTGTGGGAGTGGTAACAAGTTGTTCCATAGCATTTGAGTTTATAAATTCTAGGAACCTTTGGGCTAGGGTGTTGGAGCTAGAGTAATGCTCCCAGTCTAGGGTTGGGTAGTTGAAGTCACCCAATATAATGGTGTTTGGAGAGACCTTCATATTTTCCAGTGTTCTCAGGAAGGCTGAGTGGGGTTCCTGGGTTTGGGAGGGTGGTCTGTAGCAGGCTATAAACTGGAAGGCAGTTTTACCCATTGTTAGTTGCACATGGATAGTCTCTGATGCTTCGTGCTGTGCCACCAACCTGGAGGTGTGGGTATCTTTGACGAATATTGATACTCCCCCTCCTTTTGTGGTTCGGTCCTAGTTTTGGGGCCGAAAAGCATGGCATGAGGTATAACCTGGTAGTGCTGGGGTGCTCTCAAGAGCCTTGAACCAGGTTTCTGTTACTGCACAGATATTGATGTTCTCCATGCTAAGGAGAGTTTCGAGTGCGTGCATCTTGAGGTTTAGACTTCTGGCGTTGAGTAGCATTACTCTTAGTTTCTTATCCCTTGTGATACCTATGGAGGTGGGTTTGTCTATTGAGCCTTGGCTAAAAAAGGCACTATGGGGGTAGCAAGAGCCTTTGCCAATATCCGAAAGCCCAGGGGTGACAGGTGCAAGCCGTCCCTAGCGAAGCATCGTGGCTTGTCGAGCATGTCATCCCAGGCTGACAGGCATTGGATCCCCTTTGAATGACACCAATACTTAAGCCAATTGTTGAAATTGATCATCTTGTCTTCATACTGTGGCATCATTCTTGGTGAGGGTAAGATGCTACTCAAGGTCAGGGTCATACCGGCCTGGGCTACATGCTCAGAGAGCTCCTCTATGTCTCTTTTCATGTAGTCCAGGGAGGTACGTCTCAGGTCATTCACACCAGCATGGACAATGACTGAGTCATATTTGTACTTGCCTTGGAGTGACCTGAGTCACTTGACCTGAGTGACCTGGAGACTTGTGTTATGTGGCGGATCCTAGCGCCCGACAGGCAGCTCACCGTGACCTTCTCCTTGTTCAGCCTGGTGAGCGGGACGTCAGTGTGCCTGATGATAGAGTCACCTATTACAAGTGTATCAGGTGTGTTGTTTAGCCTTAAGGGCTGTGACTGTTTGGCACACTGGCTTTGTGAGCTATGTGTTGCACGTGTTTTGTTTTGGGGTAGCGGTTGCTTGGGTGTCTGCTTTGAAGGTCTCTGCTGCTTAGGCAGACTTTTATTTAGAGCCTCCAAGTATGTTTTTGTGTGTTTATGTGTTTGGTTTGCTGTCGTGGTTGGTCTATGTGAGACTGGAATTGTAGTGAGTGTGGTTTCCTTCTCCTTCTGACTGGTTACGCCAGTACTGAGTTGAGATGAGTTGAGAGAGCTTAGCCTCCAGTTTGGCTATATGGTTGCATCTCTCACATGTGTTGGAATTTGTTGGGAGGAGGAGAGGGTTGTCTGTGTACATGAGGCAGTTGTAACATTGCCTCAAAATTCCCAGATTCACCAGCTGGACTGGAGAGGACATTGACAACTGACCTTTGGACATGCTAGAATAATATTGGGAATTTCTTTATAACTGAAAAAAAATGGCCAATGGGGAGCAAGGTACTCCAGGGTGAGTTTGTGAGGGTGTAGTGCTTTTAATTTTTTAGTGCTGACTTATATAATTGCTTTAGTGAGCAAGTGCCAGGTAACGTAAATGCAAAAATGACAAACAGTAACTTTCTTTCAAGTGAAACAAGAAAATAAGTATAGTAAGCAATGCAGATATCACTAGGGATCCACAGAAGCGCTGAAAAGCCGCGTTTTAGGTGGAATTAGCTTTTCAGGGAAATAACAAGCAAACAAAGAACAAGCATACAAA
The DNA here is from genome assembly GCF_019279795.1 of Protopterus annectens. Taxonomy (NCBI): domain Eukaryota; kingdom Metazoa; phylum Chordata; order Ceratodontiformes; family Protopteridae; genus Protopterus; species Protopterus annectens. Next base: position 1,321,444,936 of record NC_056728.1, on the reverse strand, counting down.
CAAAGCTAGATTCAGCAGGCCTGGATCTAGTCTATGCTACAGCAAACCAGGTGTACCAATTACAGTAAGAAATAGTTCAAATATGCAGGCACTATAAGCCTTTAACCAGAAATTCCCAGCTCAGAAGGGCAGAGTCCAGCCTCTTCTCCCACAAGAGTGCAGACCACGAACCTTCTTAATGTAAAATAACTGGCCTGAAGCACAGGTTCTTAAACCAGAACTAATACACTTTTAGAATAACAGACACTGAGCCCTCAATCAGCAGTTCCCAACTTAGAAGGATGTAAGCTACCTGTCCTGCCACCACAGTGCAGCCCACAAACCTTCCTAATGTAAAACAACTGGTCTAAAGCCCAAGTGCTTAAATCTGACATTAACTGACAAGACTATACTCATCAAGAAAGCAGAGTTCCTGTGTATCATGTCAGAGTATATGCCATGGGCACCGGAACCATAGAGCGAGGGAGGAGGGGAGCCCCCCCACACTTTTGCAGATCATCCATACCTCCAACTGTCCCAAATTACTTCTTATTGTCGTGCTTTAGCTGACGCCATCGCTCCTGTCATGGCGCATGTATTCCTGGGTTTTCAAATGCTTTTGCGAGCGGGAACGGACGGTTTTATTTAGCTGCTGCAGGATGTATTTTCGGAAGCTGGCCTGGTTGATTGGAGTCCGGACTTACTGGGAGAAGCTTTTCCAGGTGAGTAAGCTGATGTGTGTGTGTGTGCGTGTGCGTGTGCGTGTGTGTGTGTGTGTGTGTGTGTGTGTGTGTGTGTGTGTGTGTGTGTGTGTGTGCGCACGCGTGTGTGTAGTAAAATTACTTTGATTATGCTCAAACACCAAGCTTTATTATTAGTAAGCGTCTTAAATCTCCAGAACAACTGCTAGGTCTCCTTTATTTTAATTGTTATTTTTTTGTTTGTTTTTGTAAATTACTGAGGAATTACAATCTTGTGAATGTCAGTCAAAGGAGTTTAAGAGTTTGTTGTTCAATGTGAGTGGTCCAAGAGGTAGCATACTTGCCTTTAGTGCACAAGGCTGTCAGTTCTCTTCCCACATGAGATAAATTTACTGCTGATGCTGCTTTGTACCATAAGGGGTGGAGTAGCGTTTGGATGACTAGTAACTATGAACCTGCTGTTGGTTTGACAGGCATTACCTACTGCATATCATCAGCACATCATTTTGTTTATGTAACATAGGCAGTTTATTCTTCAAGGGCATTAAGCACAGAATTAGTAGATAAAGCACTGAAATACAAAGTTATTTGTCAGCAGTAACGTTTTCATTAGTTAGAGATCTCTTAAATGCAGAATTATTCTGATGACTTTTACTTCTGCAGAGATTGTGCAAATTGACTGATACTGATGGATTACAATGAGAGCAGTCTGAGTGGCCTTTTATGGTTGAACTGTTCTGAAATGGGTAGCCTTGACACTATTGATTCATATGTTTTGTTTCACTGCCTGAATGCAATCGGAAAGTTGAATCAAAAAGCACATGCATTTATGCATGGTCCAAAAAATGTGCGCAGGTGACCCATGGTTTGAAAACAGCCCAAAGGTACTCTTAATCCACCACTTGCCAGATGCATTTTATATGAATGCGAGTATCAATCCAATATCAATGAGTGTGAGTTTCAAGGGCCGAGACATTTACTGTTACTCATGCTATGTCTGTATTTATTGTGAGACTATATTGTTTTTTTTTTTTTTTTTAGCAAATGGCTGTTTATGCTACAAAATTGAAATAAAGCTTTTAAATTAAATCCAAATAGCTATAATTATTATAGAATAATATTCTATAATCTATAAATCTTATAGAATATAATCTATAATCTAAAAATCTATAAATATTATAGAATAATATATATCTATAATTATTATAGAAGTAAAGAAGGAAGTGGTATGCACACTGACATGTTTGAATAGTGTTTTATAGTAAATGGGGGGAGAAAGAAGCAAGTAATGGGACGCTGGAATGGCTACTTGGTGGGAACTGTGGGGGGGGGGTTACCTTGCCCCCAACAGGATACATCTGGTGGCTAGTGGTAGTCAGGCTCAAACCTTGTACCTTGGGTACAGGTAAAAAGAGAATAAAGTCCCTAGCCACCATCACTTGCAAATTTATGCTTCATATTTTTGTTCTGTTCCTCTGGTTTTCAAGAGTGGTAAAACAAAACCTTTTATTCTAACAATTTTCTAAAGTTATAAAATCAGTATTTGAAATGTGTCCCTATTTTGGGGCTGTATTCCCCCATTATTGGCTTTGTTCTGCATTTTTGTGCTAAGAGGTTGAGAGCTATGGTGAGAAGTGAGAACTGAATTCACTAAATGATATGATAGCCATTTAAGTTTGTCTTCCTGTCTTTCAAGAAACTGCTGGTTTAGTTTAGTGGTATGTTGCTCTGATTGTAGTGCACAGGTTTCTGGGTTCAAGACTTGGCAGTGAAATGCATGGTGGTAACACATTTATGCAAGCAACTTTCCAAAATTATACAAGCAATGTTTAAAATGTGTCCCTGGTTTTTGGCCTTTTGCCCCCCCCCCCAACTGAAAACAAGTTCAAGAAGCTATGCAACATGCCTATGGCTTACACTACTGTGACTTTGTATGTATACATTGTGTGTAGAAGTAGACTGTTATCATGGAAATGTTCTCAATAGTGCAGTTTTGTCATTATTGGTTAATGCATTTTGTTACATTGCCTTCTGGAAAAATGTTTAAACAATAAATTTAAAATGCACTCTAACTTAAGTCTAACAAATGTGCTGTATTATACAAGAAATATAATTTAATACAATCAGGAAGGTGAATCAAGGAATGCATACATGTATGCATGGCCCTAAAAATGTGTTTGAAAACAGCCCAGAGGAAAGTGTGAAAGGCTCAAAATCATGGGCAAATTTTAAGCTTTACTCTTGTTACCAAAGCAATGGATGAAGGTAAAACAGTTCACACCACATTATCTTGATCTGGCCAAGCTTTTTGACACAATCCCCTACTCAGGTGTAGTACAAAAGATGAATAATATAGAAGCAAATACTTCACCAGCTGCATTGCCAACTTGGCTCACAGGATGCAGGAGATCAAAACAGGGGAAGAGACCAGTCACCAATGGAGCCCTCCAGGATTTGGTGCTGAGACTTTTTCTGTTTGCCATATACATCTCAAAAGTAAAAGGAAATACCAAAGAGATTTGGCCAGCTAAGTTTGAGATGACTGCAAGCTAGGAGATGTTATTGAATCCCCAAACTGACAACCATCATGCAGGAAGGTTTGTCCCAAATAATAACTGGTGTCAAAATCGTGACAATGCCCTCAGAGAACTGATCCAATTGTTTGGCATTTGGGAACTTATGTGTACAGTGACCTAACTTTTGACCAACATGTGCCCAGAGTCATACGAAAGCCCTTCTATATTGCACAGCGTATAAACAAATTGATTGTGACTAGATCTAGAGATGTTGTTGTCCCCCTTTACAAAGCTCTCATTATGTCAATCAGTTTGTATAATGCCCACTTTGGCATGTATTTGTCCAGCCCCATGCAACAATTGTAATACCTTCATTTATCGCTTTCTAAAAGGAAACAAGTCCTAAACAACAGGTCTTGCATGGACCACCTCAAAGATTTATTATTATATTCAGTATCCTACAGAGTACTTAGAGGTGACATGTCTGGCATACAAAGCATCCTCCGACATATACAGATGGACCTACTGAACATCAGCAAGTCAAATGGCATCAGAAATACTCAGTCCCAGTATCTAAACTGAATGTTGTGGAGAGATGGATATATATCACAGAGGCTACCACTGCTCCGGAACAGACTATCCATAAAAATAAAGCAAAGCTCATCCATCCATATTCAAATGCAACTTGGATCTAAGGATGGGTAATAGAAAATGTACTCCAGGATTTCCCCTCATGCCATCATGGCCCCCTCAAATTATCTATGGTATGATCACAATTGTTCTCACTAGGGATAATATACAATTAACAGTCATGGGTATAGCTAAGACCAATCAGAAAATGTTAATTCAAGCACCAAAAGTGAATTGGCTACGCTTCAAATGTCCTCCAAGTTAACCTATGTTGTGGTAGCAAATAGTTATAAAAAAAATTACCCTTTCTAGTTCACTAAGTGCCCTTGTCACCCCCCCCCCCCCCCCCCCCCAGTCTTTAACAGCTTCTGGAGCCTATGGTATATGCATCTTTACAGGAAACTCCCCTGGACTCCTGAAATGAGTAGACTTACAAGTATTTTCAAAGTCTAATTTCCAAGTACTGGTACAGATGCATATATAAAGTTAAAGTAGCAAGTTGGAATCTTCAAGCTGACTTGATTTGTTAAGCATGCATATTGAAATGGTCAGCACAGGATTTACAGAAAGAGAGTTGTTAGCTTTTCACATAATGCAGTTTTAAAAAGTAACATTGAGAAGTATTATTTGTAAATGAAATACATATTTATCAAAAAAAATATAACTCTGATGCTCTGGGATTACCAAATCACTTCTGTGAGCTAAAAGCCAAAATAGCAATCTTAAGACTGTGAGGAAGCACAGAGTGTTATGGGGGAGGAGTTCTGGGTCCTTCAGCACTGGTTTTGTCAGCTTCGGTTCAGTTGGCTGTGACGCTTCGAATGCCAAACTGGCTTTAGCCTTTGGCTAAGTTCTGCAGAATGAAAAGGATCTATAAGATCACCTCAGATGACATATATTTTCAAATTCCACAATCCCCAGTGCAAATCTTGTATGGCAATTTTATGAACAAAGAAGCACATACTTGGGTAAACTTTTCTGATAATAGCAGCAATAAATATCCAAAAAGGTATATGAGCAGTTTAAAAAAATAGGTGTTTGTGTTACATCATGGATTCGCTAGATGCATGCAAATATGCTGAAATGACTGCAAAAGTGCACATACACCTGGTGTTGAGTTACAATTTAACCTGAAGCCATCAAGGAGGTTCATGAGAAAAGGATGTTATGTTGTGGTGTCAAAATGTAGATTCTGTTACAAGGCATTTTTTGAATTTTTGGAATGGAGAAGAAAGTGAAATATGAAATAAATCTGATTAATGCCCTGTGCTTCTAGAGGAGTATGACATCCCAAAAGGTATTCATTAAAATTATAACAACACAATGTTCATGCGGTAGCACAGAAACATTGACTAAACAGCCTCCATGAGAATACCATACTTGGTGAAAGCACCTAGATCCATAAGTACCTATTCATCTTCCTGCGAACCAACACGGCATGATGTAGAACTCCAATGTCTTTTGTAGGAACATACCCATGGCTTCTTTTACGAGCACTACGACAGTCTGGGTTAAGATTTCTTGAATAACAGATTATCGGTCAGTAAATGGCAAGCTAACTGGAAAGGGACTTTACATTTGTAAATAGTAACTGTGCCTTACAACATCAAGCACTTAAGTGAGATGTTTGTTTACCAGGCTGGACAGGACATATAATATAAAACCTACCCAGCTGTGAATCTCTGCCTAGTCCACAACAGTACCTGGTGTCTAGAGACCTTACTAGGGCCTTGCTGAAGGGCGTTTGATATAGTGATGCTGGGATGACACCTAGAGAAGCCAATAAGCCAGAATAATGCAATTCTACAGCATTAAGGACGTTAATAGAATGTTAAAAGTTTCTGGCAAATTCCTGGGTGTCAGGGTCAAATAGTATCTCACCTCAGAAGTGAGTATCCAGGCGACACTGTACAAGCCAAGTCATGCAATAAGGACAGCCTCAAATTCCCATATATAGAGACCAGCTAGACCAGTCTTACATACTTAGATACATATATTTCAGGCACGGGCAATAATGTCCTTCTAACCTGCCAATATACCAAAACAGTTACTCCCATAATAAGTGTCCAGGTTGTTCTTAAAAACATTAAAACTATAATGCAATTTGGTAGTCTGACCCATGCATCAGCCCCTAGCTCAGAGAACCAATTAGTACACCTCATATTCCCATATAATCTTCTACATAGACTTTATGATGATTTTCTGCTACTTTTAGATAACCCCAAATATTCTCATAGATATTAGGCTCTAAACATCCTATACATCTGAATAAGGTCTCCTCTTAAATGTCTGTGTGAGACATTGTACAAGATCAGTTATTTTAGTCTTTCATAACTTAAATTTTCACATACATGGATGCCCCTGGTATAGTTCAACTGTAATCTTTCCAATGTATTTATGCTTGTTTTCTTATAAGGTTTCCATATTGTTGTTCCATACTCAAGTTTGAGTCTAATGTAACTAACAAAGAATGACAACCATTTCTGATTATCTAGTCTTTATAAATCTTTGAATAAAACCTAAAGTTCTATAACTATTATTAACCAGTTGGTTGACAGGATTAACACAACTCAAAGCTATATCTAGCCATATGCCCAGGTCCTTAAATTAATCAACAGTTTAAATCCTGGTGTGCGGTATTAAATATTCAGCTTTCAATCTATGTCTCCCAAATTTTATATACTTAGCTTTCGATGCATTTATCAGCATATTCTCCTGTGTCCAATGGTAAAAATAACATACATTATGGTACTGTAAATTCATGTCCTGGCAGCTGTGTGAGTGGGACAGCAATTAAAATGAAGTGCACAGAATTTAACCTTAGTGGGCAAAAGTAACTTCTCTGTGCCACTGAACTCAAGAAAATCTGGTAAATGAAACACTTTGTTCAGCTTCTAGAAGAACAAGTAGTATCCTGACTTAGCCAAATAGACAACCAATTCAAAGATTTAAGGGCTACTATGGCCACCCATATAGTTCTTATTCCACATCTACAGCATGCTCCTGACTCTGTCCAACCAAATGGATATCAGATACTGAAGGTATCTTCATTTGTGCTGGGCAACAGAAATTTCAGAAAAAAAATTATTTGAGTCTAGCAGCTGGCGCAGAGGTTAAGGTTGTGAGCTCTAATCCCTATGGTACAGGTCTTCTTTCTTCTCGGCCCTTGTTTGCCTACTGTGTGTCCTTCTGTAAGTTACTTAACTAGGCATTGCTCCCGAGTTGCCCCTGAAAATCAACTGCATGTCCAGTGGGTCTATCTGGTTAACAAATGGAATTACTTTTCATTTATTATTATGATTTTGCCCAAATAATTACAAAAAATATATCTACCTTAAAAATAAGTACTAATTTAAGAATGCAGACAGCAAGCACAAAATTAACAAATCCGCAATCATAAAAAATGAGCATAACTTAAAATGATTAAGACAGCTATCATAAAATTAAACAATCCTCAGCTACTGTAGAAATGTTTTGAAAGAATCTGATGTCTTCAGGTCCATGGGGGAATCACTAATTAATAAAACGTCAGATGTTTGTTCCACTTGATGTCAAGACTGACAGTTCATGACTAAAGATTGCTACCAGAGAAGACCAGGATCAAGAGTGTGGGTGTTTCGGGTGGAGGAGAGGGAGCCTTAAAGAAGACTCACAGGGTCATGGCTTGGCAGTACTTCATATGCATCTCCGCACAAAACAAATGCAGCGAACAAAAATGATGACCTGTGCCAATGGAAAATTGGAAGAGTCCTTAAAAACATTGTAATTTCAAGATGTCGTGGTGGCATAAGTGGCAGGGAGGGATTCTCAGCACATTCCCATTACGCACCTGCCCCTAGGTCATTCCATAGGGAATCAATGGAGTAAATGGGCAGTGCGTAAAATAGGACCCCCCCCCCCAGTGGATGTGAATGGCCACACCTCCAGGACATCCTTTATTTCCATGTGAGCTCCAGCTCTACTGGTCACAGTTGGGTGTAAAGGAGGTGGCTGGCTGTTCCTCTGATGGTATGTGAAGCAATGGGTAGTGAGCAGTATGATGATGCAGTAGGAAGAAAAATCCTCAAATACACTAATTTCAAATCCCTCCCATGCAATGTGACAAAGCTAGACAACTTTGTATAGCAGTAATCTTTAACATGACCAGAAACGCACAATCACAATATCAAAAATATTTAAAAACAGATAAAAACAATTATACTTTTAATAATTTCCAGTTTTTTGTTGTTTTTATCTCCCTTCATTTCAGTGGACTAAATATCATACATAATACAGATACTGCATTAAAGAATACTGCAAAATACATCAATCTGCTAAGCAAAATTGTCATCAGCTTAAAAGGTAAGACTGCTGTTATACATTAAGATGCTTCATTTTGACTAATAAATAATGACATAAGTCCTGAAAAGAGTAATGATAAACAAAAATATCACTTACAACAAGCATTCTAGTTACAGAATGGACTTATTACAGAAGCACACACCAAACACACTCCAAAATGCAGATGCCTGAGGCAGAACTTCTGCTTTTGCAAATATTGCTATTTCAGATGGATGAGAAGGCTCAGCCTCGAGATAAAAATTAGTAATGCACAACAAATGGATGCTTAGGAAGAAGGCAAGCAGACCCTGTACCCCCTATGTGGGGGGCTGTGCCCACCTTATCATTATCATCACTCTGAGGTTGCTTAACCTCAAACACGAGTACAAACTCAGTGAGAATAATTAAGTTGTATGGAGAAGGGGACAACAGACCCCATGCCAGGAATTACCCTCCACCATCTCATTCACTTGTCTAATTTTAATATGTAAAATCCTGCAATCATTTTGGTTACAGGCAGTAAAGAACTTTACTACTATGCAAAATCCAACTTTGAAATGTGAGTGGTCTAATATTTTGCAACAGCATTATGAGTTAGTAAATACATTTTATGAGGGAACTGTCCTGTGTGGCATGGAGAGAACCTTTATGAAATCATATGCCAAATGAAGTGTGGCTCTTCAGGAGAAAAAATATTGAGAGAGTAGCAGTATACCATTTCATTAATTTAGTTTTTATTTACTGATTTACTGGGTCAGCATGTTAAAACACATTTTCCTTTTTCCAGATGCAACACATAAGAATTACAAAACAGTCACTGCACCCTTACCTGTAAGAGAAGTCAATCCCATACAAGAAGCAGCTAGTATTACTCCCAGGACAGCTGCAGCATCTTCCAGTAAAACTACGTTTGTGCTGGGGTCATGAGCCTGCATCACTGCAACATAAATGAATAATAAAAAATGAGAATCCACTGCTATTTCTAAGTCACATATCTTACAACAGACAAAAGTTATCCATGTTAAGTAGATGATATAAAAAACAGGTATGCACTCACCATATGATTTGATCTGTGAGGAATTCTTCTGCAGTGGGTAACTTTGGGAGTTTCCTTTTCTGATATCTCCAGATTGGTACACTTCTAAATGCTTTCTCATTCCTATAGTTGAGGGTTGATGACCTCTAGCACAAGCATGCTATGTCATCACAGAATGGCCTAGGAGTTCATGACCAGCACCTGCACTACTCAGTTGAATCTCTATCTACTAAGAAAGCACCTCAAGCTGGACAGAAAATTAAGAAAGAGGTAACTGGGAACATATTTTCAGGTAGTGCAGTGAGTTGGAGGACTTTAAGGATTCCCTGTGGGATGCACTCTTGGAGATGCTGGGTAGGCAGATTGGGTCTAACAAGAGAGATGATTTTTCTGAGTTATGCTACAGAATCAGAATTGCCTGGACATGGTAAGGCCTTGCTGTGTCTAATAATGGTGGCTGCCAAAAAAGCAATTACCAGAAAATGGAACTAAAAATCCAAACCAACCATACTAGCAGTAGTGAATATAGTAACAGAGATAAAACAACCGGAATTGAGATCTTTAGAAAAGGGTAGGGGCAAACTACGTAAGGAAAAAATGTGAATTGTGGGAACAATACATACAAGGGAGGAATGAGGTTTAAAAGGCGGCAGTACTTAAATGAGTTATGTAATGTTTGACTGAAAAAGACGGGGTAGATTATAGGTGATGTACAATGTTTGCAATTTGGAGTGTGTCAGTATGGTTTGTGACGTAAAATGCTTGCAAATAGGATTGTGCCGGTGTGGTTTGTTTTCATTTATATAACTGTATGATTGTCTATTTAATAAGTGATGGTTTAATAAAGATGTTTTTGTTTAAAAAAAAAAGCAGGCTTTGAATAATTACATGTAATGTTGCTTAGGTGATATGATATATAGCAATATATGTGAAGTATAATGTTTGTTATATAAATTATAGTTTGATTACTTTTATATGAATGTAAATTTGTCTATGTCACAAGTGATAATATACGAAAATGACAGACATGTCTAACAGGAATAGCCATTGCCACTCGTCCTTCTATGCATAGAAGATGAAGCAGGCAAGGTATTTTGTTTACATGCTTTATTATACATAAAACACAACAGGATGGATAGCAGCATCATAAAATATTAGCGAACTGAATAACTTTACACACATACATGTTCACATCTTAAAAACTAATTACAAAATGGCAGTCAGGCTCTCACATGCTTAGTAATTAAACACTTGTGCAAGCCCATGGATAGGTTCTTAAAGGTACATACACACACACTGATCTACATCCTCCCTCTTAAAAAGATTCCCCTTAAGAAAAGAGATTGCAGTTAGACATGCATTAATATAGACATGAGAAAATAAAGACAACAGTCGCCCGTTTATCTGTAACATGGTCTGGAAATACAACGGGATCTAGTTACACAACAATCAGAACTGGGTTTAGCAACAGGGACAGTCTTCAATGAACAACTCATATCACAAACTTTGGGATTCATCACAGGAATGGGAATACTCCCTGGAACAACTTCTGGTACTGGAACACTGGACAACTCACTCTGAGATGGTCTTTCTCACAGGCTATATGCTGTGGTATAGGCTCGGACATCGGTACCAAATGTTTCCAGTTCTGCCTAAATTCTGCTCCCTGTGATTGCACAATGTACAGTCTGGGCTCTGGGCAAATATTCTTCATGACTCCAATCCAAACCTCTGGACGTTTGCATCTTTACTAGTTCTCCCTCTTGTAATGTATTGAGTGAGCTGCTGGTCTTATCTTAATAGGACTTCTGGATTAAAAGCTTCTTCAACAGATTGGCTTTCGTAGATCAGTTGTTCTTGACACATGGAACCAACAATTGACTATTGATTGGTAATGTGGTTCTGGTTTGTCTCAATAGAAGTCTCTGGGCAGATGACCCAAGATCTTTATCACGTGGAATATTTCTAAGATTGAGAAGATTCAGAAAAACATCACTGTCATCTCTTTTCGACTTCTCTCTTTTTGCACTCTGAACTGAACGTTCTGCCAAATCATTCGACTGAGGATACTCTGGGCTACTCGTAACATGAGTAAAGTTCCACTCTTTCACAAATCTTTTGAATTGTTGGCTTGTAAAATGCGTGCAATTGTCAGAAATAACTTTGTGAGGAGATCTATGAACTGCAAAATTACGTTTCATCTTGGCAATGACAGTATTAGATGCTAGATTGGGAAGTACATCAACCTTGAACCAATTTGAGTAAGAGTCCACTAACACCAAATAATGTTGACCATTCCACTTGAAAATGTCGGTGGCTACTGTCGGCCAAGGTAGTTTTGGAATCTGGTTTAGCTGAAGTTGTTTCTGTTGATGTGGCCTAGTACTGTTACACGTAGTAGATAATACTCTCTCAAGATCTTGTGCCATGTTTGATAATGGAGTTCAGTTTCTGTAAAACTGGAAATGCAGCTGTGTGATCTCTAAGCTTATTAAGATGTGTGGATGATAAATTTCACACTTCCATGACTTCAAAATCAAGACACTCATTTTTATGCTGTTCAGTGTTTGTTCTGGGCGATCTGGATAATGTATCAGCTAAATAAAGAAGTTTGCCTTTCTTGTAGACAAGATTGAAATTATACTTTTGCAATTTCAGCATCATGCACTGCAGTCTGGCTGGAGCTGTGTGCATAGGCTTTCTCAGAATTGTGACTAAAGGGTGGTGGGTCTGTTTAGATCTGGATAGGTCTACCACACACAATCATGGAACTTAGAAAACGCAAACACAATAGCCAAAATCTCTTTTTCTATCTGGGCATACTGTATTTCAGCTGGGGTAAGAGATCTGGATGCATAGGCAAAGTACAGTTGTGTACACTTACCATAAATGTAGATGTTCGAGTGTATTCACTGTTGCAGTCATCACTATTGAGTTATCCTGCCAGGGGTAGCCCTCAGTTGGCCTGAATACCAGAGGCTTAGTATTTCTGCATCAGTTGCTGTAGCTTCAGGACTGATGTCAGGTCGTCAATGGTATAAAAACAGGCAGCTGACACTATTACATCAGTTTTTCTTGCCCCAAATGTCAGGAGCCCCCAAATTTATTTATTTATTTACATTTGTTTACTGGGAAATCCCGAATGGACACAGGTCCTTTATCAGCAGAGGCACGGGGAGAAACGCTCCACAGAAAGACATGGTAGATGATAAACAATAACAATCAAAGTATGAATACAGTACAGGTGATCATGACATGGAGAAATACATGAGCAAATTTAGTACAACTGAGTAGTAAGCTCTAAATTACAAACATTGAGAAATAAGAAGTAAAACACAGAGCTACAAATTTTCAAAACAGTAACTAGATAACAATAATAACAGACTAAATGAATAAACTAAATCTTGGAAAGATTAACAAGCAGTGAGTAATCTTCAGTTCAGTTTTATAGTGATAGAGGGGATACGCTATCTAAAACTGGGAAAGGAGAGAAGGGTTGAAGGGGGGGTTAATTAGATGGGGTTAGGATAAGGACAAAGCCAGTGAGAACTTAGGAGAGATTTAAGTGCAGTCTTGAAAAGACTGGAGGAAGGAAGAGTAGTTATGGTAGTGGGAAGGTTGTTCCAAAGCCTGGATATAGCGCAGGAAATAGTGCTTCACCTGCTGAGTTTTTCGCTTTGGTGACCTGGAGGAGATTTTTGTTGCAGGAGCATAGTGGTCTGGAAGAGCGACAGGCTTGGAGAATTGTATAGAGTGATGGGATTCAGAGTGGGTGGTTTACTAGTTTATGAGCAAAGGTGAGTTGAGTTTGGTGTAGGAGTTGTGGGAGTTAAAGCCAGTCAAGGTCTCTAAGGGGGAGACAGTGGTGGCTGTGGTAAGAGGCACCAGTGGCAAATTTTGCGATTTTACTGTGGAATGCTTCAAGTTTGTGTAGGTCTGACGGTCTAAGATTTGTAAGTATGGGTGACGCGTAGAGTAGGGTGGATATTAGTTGGGAATTGGCGATAGAGATTATTGCTGGTTTGGTGAGGTATTGACAGCTTCTATATAAGTCACCCAGTTTTTTGTGACCTTTTTTATTGTTACTGATATGTGGGTGTCAAATTTGAGATTATTGCCAATCTGTACGCCAAATAGTTTTGTGTGAACTGTTGGCGAAATGGAGGTATTATCCTTGGCTTGAATAGTGAAGTGTGGGATGCTTGGGGTAGATTTGGAGGATTGGAAGATGAGGAGTTTGGTTTTATTTGGAATGAGGAGATACTGGGCATTAGATAGCCAGCTTTCAACTGAAGAGAAATATTCTTGGGTGTTCTGTTGGAGTTCTGTTAGAGTTGGGGCTGAGCAGATGAGGGTGGAATCTTCTGCATACTGTATAAGGGAGGCATGTTTGGTGGCAGTGTGTAGATTATTGGCGAAAAGTAGGGGGCCAAGGATGGAGCCGGATGGATAGATGGTTGTCCCAGATAACGGATTGCTGGCGGCCTTGTAGATAGCTGTGGAACCAGTTTGTGGCTGGTGTGGGGAAAGAGAGGTCAGATAGAGCAGAGAGTAGAAGATTGTGTGACACAATGTCAAAGGCTTTAGATAGATCCAGAAATACAGCAGAGGAGAGGAGGCCATTGATTTTGTGATGGAGAATAGTGCTGGTGAAGGAGAGAAAAGCAGTTGTCATGCTGTGGTGTGGTCTGAAACCATGCTGGGCATTGGAGAGGAGGTTACAGTTGAGGAGGAATTTGGAGACCTGTGAGTTGATGCATTTTTCAAGTATCTTGGAGAGGGGCAGAGGATGGCAGTGAGGCGGTAGTTGGAGAGGTCAGTGGAGGGGAATGATTTGTGATATTTTCCATAGCGTGGGTACATAGGATTCAGATATGGAATGGTTGATTAATATGGAAATAGGATAACCTAGGACATCATCTGCTATATTTAGGTATTCAGCGGGCAGGTAGTCAGCTGCTAGATTTGCGGGTTTGAGTTTTGTTAGGAGTCTTTTATGGTGGAAAACACCACCAGTAAAAAGTAAATACCAATAGCCCTGTAAGGAGTGAGAGAGAGAGACAGACAAGGGGGCTGGAGGGTGGGAAACCAGGACTGCAATAGTGAATACACTTGAACATCTACATTTATGCTAAGTGTACACAACTGTACTATGTTCTTCGTGTTTTACTGTTGCAGTCATTATAACTGGGTTGATTCCTAAAGCTGAAGAATGGGTGTAGGCAGTCAAGAAGAGTTGGAGCTGGCTAGTAAGCCCTGCAGGACTGCGGTTGCAAAGCCTGCCCTGGATTTGGAAAAGATAGGCAGGTGGCAATGCTTGGTGAAGGTATGAAAAGAACTCCAACTTGCAGCTTTCAGAATGTCCCTGGTAGGGACTCCTCTGAGAAAGGCTGTAGAGGTAGAAGTGGCCCTAGTGGAATGTGCTTTGACCCCCTGAGGGGGTGGTTTCCCATGGTGCTTGTAAGAGAAATGTATACAGCGTGCTATCCATTTGAAGATGGTTTGTTTTGATATGGCCTTGCCCTCTGCCCCTGGTGCAAAGCTGATTAGTAACTGGTCAGATTTCCCCCTTATTTTGAGGATTAGGGAAAAAGGTGGACAAATGGGTAGATTGGTTGAGAGGCACACTGTACACCACTTTAGGAATGAAAGTTGGGTTAGTCGTGAGGGAGACCCTGTCAGCATGAAAAATAAAGAAGGGTTCCACAGCCATAAGTGCTTGTAGCTGAGACACTCTTCTAGCTGAAGTGATAGCCAGAAGCACGGCTGCTTTCCAAGAGAAAAATTTTAACTCTGCTGATGCTGCAGGCTCAAAGGAGGAAAGCGTGAGCTTTTCCAACATAAAGTTAAGGTCCCAAGCATGAGTAGGGCCTCTTCTTGGTGGCCTTAAGTTGTTAGCCCCTCTCAGGAACTGCTTGATGAGAGGGTGTGAGGAGAGAGGTGTCTCAGTGCTGTAATGAGCAGAGATGGCAGAGGCATGGATCTTAATGTAAGAGAAGGATAGGCCCCCGTGGAGTAGGTCTGCTAGATAATCCAGGATGAGAGGTAAGGAGGGCTGTGCTGGATCCGCTCCTTTAGTGAGGATCCAGGAGCAATACCTTTTCCACTTGTCAGCATAGGATTTTCTTGTACTGGGTCATCTGGCTTCATGTATGACATCCGGTACTTGCTTGCTTAGGCTGGTCACTGGAGGAGAAGTCATGGAATAAGACAAGCTGCAAGGTTCAGGGTCTGCAATTGCGGATGCAAGAACTGCTCCTCCTGCTGAGTCAGGAGCTTTGGTATCTGGGGGAGGTGCCATGGAGGCAACAGTGACAAAGTGCGCAGTAGTGGGTACCAGTGTTGACATGGCCAGTCTGGGGCAATCAGGATTGCCCTTGGTCTTTCCTTGCTTATCTTGAATAATACTCTTGTAAGAAGAGGTAGAGGGGTTAGTCCACTAGAAGGATAGGGCATCCACTTTCCAGGCCTTGCTGTGAGGTTCCCTGGTGCAGAATTTAGAGCTGGTGGTTGTAGGGGGAGGCAAATAGGTCCACCTTTGGGGTACCCCATTTCTGGGTCACAAGGCTGAAGGTGTTGTGGTTTAATTGCCACTCGTGTGGGTCTAGGAGATTTCTGCTTAAGTGTCTGCCAGAGAGTTTTGGTTGCCTGGCAGGAACTGAGCTTGCAGGTGAATATGCATGGCTGAGGCCATGTTCCACAGGGTCATGGCTAGCCTGCAGAGCGGGTAAGAGTGGGGTCCCCTCTACTTGTTGATATACCACATCACTGTGGTGTTGTCAGTTTTGATTAGTAGAGACCCCAGAGAGAGTAGGGATCTGAAAGCTGTCAGAGCATACTTAACAGCTAGCATCTCTTTTTGGTTGATGTGCAGATGAATTTGGTTTGTGCTCCAGTGGACCTGAATGTACCTGCCATCCATCTGAGCACCCCAGGCATAGTCTGATGCATCCGTGGTTAGGATCTGGGTGGCGTGGGGTTGTGTAAAGGGAAGCCCCTTGTTGTGGTTGCATGCTGCTGCCCACCGAAGGAACTCTTTCCTTAGACAAGGTATGATAGTTTCCAGGTCTTGAGAATGTTGGTACCAAAGACTTTTTAAGTACCATTGAAGTTTCCTCATATGCAGTCTGGCATATAGAATTAGTAGAATGCAGGAGGCCATGAACCCTAGAGCTTGCAGGATTTTCCTTGCGGATAACTGGGTTCTGGTGGCCATTTGAGAAAAATAGCCTGTTAGGCTTGTTTTTCTGGAGTAAGGAATGCTATCTGGGATGCTGTGTTCAAGCTTGCTCCCAGGAATACAACTTTTTGATTGGGGACTAGTTTTGATTTCTTTTCATTGATAGTGTACCCCTGGGAGGTTAGAAGGTCCTTAACAAATATCAGGTGCTGCAACAGCTTCTCCTGCTGTCTGTCAGGTAATTGTCCAAGTAGGGGTAAATTTGAACATTTCTCTGTACGCAATATGCAATGGCTGGAGCCAGGCATTTTGTGAAAACTCTAGGAGCAGTGGATAAGCCAAAGGGAAGTGCAGAGAACTGATAACTGCAAACTGGGTGCCATAATCGACTCTCCAGCTGACACAAGCATCCTCCAAAGGGGCCTCATAGAAACAGACAACTGGTGCCAAAGCCATGGCCTCAAGCTAAATGCCAAAACGTGTATAGTCATCCCCATTGGCAAAAACAAAGTGCCCACAAATTACCACATAGGTGGTAATCCATTAAGTACAGAAGAAGTAATTAGGGACATGGGGACCCAAGTTGATAGCAATCTCTCATTTGACAACCACGTGGCCAAAGTGGTTAGAAAAACATTTTATACAGCCCACCTAATCATGAAGGGATTCACATCTAGATCAGGGGAGGTCATCGTGCCTCTTTACTCATCCCTCATCAGGCCCATAATTGAGTACAATGCCCCTTTTGGGATGTACCTTACCAGACACCTGCAGCAACTGGAAAGATCCCAAAAGTACCTCACCAAGAGGATCAAAGGGCTCAAACAGATGCCATATGCTGCCCGGTTACAGAAACTCCAGCTCTACTCAGTGGCATACCGCCTGCTCAGAGGCGATCTGTGCCTGATGTATAAAGCCATGTCCAACCCGGAATTAATGGACATGCTGCACCTCAGAAAATCCAAATCCCATCGAGCTACACACTCGAGCGACTTGAACCTCAGCATTGAAATAAATAGGACATGCTGGAGGGACAGATTCATAACCCAGAGGCTCCCTTCACGCTGGAATAAAATCACGGTCCAGGTTAGGCAGAGTCCCTCACCCTCATTGACTCTCTTCAAGAGGAATCTTGATGAGTGGATGGGAGATCGTAGGTTTACCCCGGGTATCACTTCTGTGTCACTGTTAGACAGAGGCACAGTATACTAACCTCAAAAAAGGGCATAGCAAAATTAATTTAAAATGGGTGGTGAAAGCCAAACACACTCTGGCTAGGCTTATAAATGCCCTAGAGCAGATAGCCTAGTATGAACCTATGAACCTATAATGCATAGATCCTGCCTTGAAACATAGATATTTCCTGCAGGAGTCCCAGATTGTGATGTGCAGATAGGCCTCCTTTAGATCTAGGGTGGCTTGTCAGGCATCTCTGGACAGCATAGGGAGAAGTTGCTGTAGGGTAAGCATTTTGAATTTTGGTACCACCACGAAGGTGTTTAAAATGGATAGATCTAAGATTGGGAGCCAGATGCCCTCTTTTCTGGGTACCAGGAAAAGTCTGGAATAAAAACCTTGGCCTATCTGTTCTGCAGGAACAGGATGAATTGTCCTTATGGAGAGAGCAGGGACTGAACTTGGTTTTGTGCCTCTGCCCACTGATTTGGAATAAGGTCTGGGAACCCTGTTGGGGTTGGCAGCAGGTGGAAATAAAATTTGTACCCCTGGGATACTATGTTGAGGACCCATTGTTCGTTGGTGATAGAGGTCCAGTTTTTTTGCATGGTGGGCAAGTTTTCCTCCTAGGGGCACAAGCAATTGGGCAGAGGTGAGGAATTTGAGAATTCATTATGAATTCTTTCCACAGGGGGGTGGCTTAGCACTCCCTGTTTTAGAGGTGGAGGTATTCCATTGCTTAGATCTCTGCATATCCTAAGACTGTAGTCTGGGAGATCTGTTTCCCCTAGGTCTAGTTTGAGGTGGCCTTGAGGGGGCTGGAAAGGACAAATGTTTTGAAGGGCAATGCCTACTGAATCTTGGAGGCTGCACTTGCAATAAATCTTCGACTGTCTGCATAGACTTAGCCTTTTCTTCCATCTTTTTTAAAACCTCTTCTGCTTTGGTGCCAAACAGATTATCCCTGTTCAGAGGTGTGTCCAATAATTTTGATTTGACATGGTCTGGCAAGGGCTGCTCCTTAAGTCAGTCTAAGTACAGAACCTGTGACTGCTGCCCTTCAAGATGCTTCTAGGGTGTCAAACCCACATTGCAGGGCATGCTTTCTGACTTGGCTTGCAGAATGCATAAGCTCCCGTAATTCTTTATTTCCTGCAAAGTCAGGGAAGGTAGCTAATTTTTGCTTAATAAGTTCCATGATATGTTGCTGGTATTTCAGCATGTGGAATTGACAATTTAATGTTCTAATTGCAAGAGTTGCAGAGGTGTATACTTTTTTACCCCATCTGTCTAAAGCTTGGGAATCCCTGTCCGTGGGGGATGGGATTCTTAGCTGTAGTTGCTTTTATTCTTTTAGGTCCTTGGGAGATGACTTCTGGGTCAGCAGTAAGATTTTTAAGACAAATTTGTGAGAGTCAGGAACTTTGTAGTACCTGTTAGGTTTCCTGGGAGCAGGGGGTAAAGTATCAGAAGTTAGACTGGATTCCATAAAGACATCATCCACAACATCCAGATCAGGAAAGATAGCTAAGGGTCTGTGCTGTGGTAATTCTAAAAATTCCCTGAGTCTCTTTTTGGACTGACGATAATCCAGGCATTCTCAATGGAAATGCTCTCTCAAATGTGGGGTTTCTCCAAAAGAAAAATCCTCTGGAGGGGAGGCAGAAGGAATGGATTCCTCTTCTTCTGAATCCTCATAGGCAGATAAGGGCATGTCTTCATAATCAGAAACCTCAGAGTAGTCGGACTCTTGGTCAGATACAGCTGCTGGGGACAAGTCTCTTTCTTTTAGCAGGGGAAGGCTGGCTTCCCCTAATCAGCATGATAAGGTATTCAGCCATTTTAAGTAACTGATTGTGGCACGGAAGCAGGTGCTTGAGTAAGGGTTGTTTTTTTTAGGTGTAGCTCGTACTCGGCCTTAGAAACTTGGTAGTTTTAGAAAGAACTGAATACGTGAAAAGTCGTCGGTTTGTGTCGAATAGCAGTAGTGTGAAGAACTTTCACAAAAAACGGTGCCTGCTCAGCGGCTCCAGACACATCTAAGGTAGAGGAAGCAGCAGGTTCCATAGTCAAAGATGAGTCTCGCGGCATACTGGACTCTGAACGGGTCTCGGTAGTGGCCTGTGAATCCACTGAAGAAGGCATCAGGGGCTGCGCGAAAGCGCCTCACTGAGTATCAGCAAACTGGTGACTGGCTTAACGGAAGCGTCGTCGGCAGTTTTGGAGCTGTGTGGTCTGTCTCCGTCTTTATCCTTACATTTTTTCAGAAGATCGGTAGTTGGATGGCTTACCAAAGCCATTTCGGAATACGGAGATCGAGAACGAAAGTATTTAGCTACAATAAGGGCCGAACGACAAATAGTTCGGGTGTTGAACAAAGCACAAAACTGGCAGCGGTATGTCATTGTCTGGGCCTAAACAGGTGATGCAGTAAGAATGGAAATCTCGGTGTGGTATTTGCTTTCCACAGGCGAGACAATTGTTAACTTTTTCTGACATCAGTTAGTAGCAAGAACAAAGGATCCCCAACGGGGTACTTAGCTTTAGAAGACTTCAACTTCAATTTCGGAAACGAAAAACTCAGGTAGCGGCCGACTGGCACTCGTGCGAACTACTTCTGCTTTGGGCTCCTCGGCAAGAAAGACTGATTGGCGTCAGCTGCCTGTTTTTATATCACTGATGACCTGACGTCAGTCCTGAAGTGACAGCAACCGACACAGAAATACTAAGCCTCTGGTGTTCGGGCAGACTGAGGGATACCCCTGGCAGGATAACACAATTGTGATGACTGCAACAGTGAAACACAAAGAACATCAGGTTGATCCTCTTGTAGAATGACTGCACCAAGACCAAGTTTCGAAGCATCACATGAAAGAGTAACCGGATGATGAACATCATAATATCTGAGAGTTGGTGGACTGGCAATTCTCTTTCAAGACATCAAATGCTCTCTGGTGTTGTTCTAATCATGACCAAGATACATCTTTGTGTGTTAACTCTCTGAGTGGTGCTGCTGTTTGACTCAAGTCTGAAATAAACTTGCCTAGATAGTTGACCATGCCAAGAAAACATTGCAATTGCAGGGCTTGAACACTGTCTGGAGCTGGCATCTCAAGAATGGCTGTTTGCTTAGAAGGGTCTGGTCATAAGCCTGAACTGGTGAACAAATGACCAACATAAGTGACTTCTGGTAGGCTGAATTTGCATTTCTGAGGATTCGGTTTAAGATTCACTTGACATGCTCTATCCAGTACTTTTCTGAGGTTTCTGTCATGCTCAACGTCACCATTACCTTCTACTGGTATGTCTAATATGATGGCATAGGGATACCCAAAAAAATTTGCTCTAATGCACACTGAAAGAATTCACTTGCTGAATTTATCCCAAATGGCATTCTCAAAAAACTGTACTTGCCAAACAGAGTACTGAAAGTAGTGAGCAACGAAGATTTCTTGTCAAGCAGCATTTGCCAAAATAAACTCTTTGCATCCAAGACAGAAAAAACAGTGGCATTTGGCATAATAGAAGCAACTTCTTCGACTGTGCGCAATGGATGATGAGGTCTTCTCACTACCTTGTTCAAATCTCGTGGATCTACCCATACTCTGATGTCATCTGAGCTTTTCTTATGTGCTACCACCATAGAAGATGTTGTTCTTGTCTTTCAGCTTTTCCCGGTTAGAGGTTGCCATAGCGGAACTCCGGTCGCTAATGATTGGCAGCAGATTTTCACGAACGCCGAGGTGCCAGCTCGACGTTCAACCTTCAGCGAAGGCACACCCATTTATGCATGTCTTTCGAACGCCCACCCAACTGAGAAGATACCCACTGAAATTACACCTTGTTGCACCGTTTTTGTCTAACTCGGCCTTGACTCTGTTCTGCATGGCTACTGGAACTCTGTGAGCTGGCCTGATAACTGGACTGACACATTTGGATCTAACCTCATGGAGTACACAACTGGAAGCTTGCCTAGTTTGTCTTCAAAGAGATCAGTGTAGGAAGAAAAAATGGACTGGGCAAAATTAGAACTGTGGTCTCTTAAGCTAACATGATGGATTTCCTTAGTAAATTAAATCAGTCCCATTTTCGAAGTGTCTCTGAGCCCTAATAATGACTGAACTTGCTTCTTGACCACATAAAATAAGTCTTAGCACCTCCCAGCAGAGTAACATGAAAGCATTACTGAGCCTTCAGTTTGAATTTCTTCCCCACCATATGAAGCAAGCTCGCGCACTTTGCCAAATCAAGCATTTTACCATGGCATACTCTGGCAAATGTATCTGCTGACATAACATTGCACTTAGAGCCTGTGTCAACTTTGAGCTCTATAGGCTTGCATTTATCCAGACAGTACAAAAATTTTCATTCTTGGCCCATAAATTTACCGCATTAATTGTTTCATTGAGCACTGACACACCATCAACATGAAAAGTATGGTCTAACTGATTAACTAATTTCTTAAAATGTTGCCTTTTAATAAAAGAATGTGTGCCTTTTAATTTACAAAATCTTTTGAAATGATTCCATTTATTACATTTGTAAGCACTTTTCCTTTTTAGAATCATGACTTCCACCACAATTACGACAGTTAGCAATGAAACTAGGTCCTGGCCCTTACTTTGAGTTTGCTGACTCACTCTTACGCCTTATTGAGACTGTGCAGCTTCTAGAATGTGCTGGAAAGCTCTGGGTCTTACCAGTGAGTGCTGCAGGGGCTACAGTTGCTGTCATGTGCTTGGGCCTGTTTCTTTCAACCACGTGCTGCATGCTATCAATATGAGCTCTAGAAGTTACTGAAAATCTGCATCTCTCATTAGTAAGCATATGTGTATTTTTCTCTGAGCCTGTATATCTGACAAATCTCAATGGCCTTATTCAAAGTTAAATCACTGTCACAAAGCAAAATCTTTCTCACAGCATCACACATGTCTGTCTTTTATCAACTTATCCTTTAGATCACCAAATCTGTACACTTTAGCTTTGATTCTCAGGTCATTTATATATGATGCAAAAGTTTCACCAGGGTCTTGATCTATCCTTGTATAAAATAAGTGCCCTTACATTGAAATGTTTGTCTGGGGGTTACACATTTCTCTAAATTTATATTTTAAGCACTCAGGGTGCTCCCTTGACTCAGCCTGTACAACATAAAGGTTTTCCCTCTCTCCTACATAGACAGCTGGTGCATACACAAATAAAAAGAAGTTATGTACTTACCATAATGTTCCATGTGAATTGTTTATCTCGCCTTTATTCTCACTGATGGGTTCGGAGCCAATCCTCGGCTCTGACATGGGTGATAGCAAAGCTCAAGGTTTGCCAGCAGCTAGAGACCAAGCCCCTTATCCCACAATGCCCTGCTGGAATTACCTCAGATCTTGTTTGCTGCGAGTTATATATATATATATATATATATATATATATATATATATATATATATATACATACATACATACATACCCTTTTATTTATTTCTACAAGGAAGCACTTCCCGAAGGGGAAGAAGAAGGATACTGAATAACCAGGATGGTACTAGCCTCTAAATCAACTGTCAGCCAGGAGGGGGAAGGAAGGAGGGAGGGACGTGAGAATAAAGGCGAGATAAACAACTCACATGGAACGTTATGGTAAGTACATAACTTCTTTATGTGAAGTTGTTAAATCTCGCCGTTTATTCTCACTGATGGGTAGCGTCCCTAGCACCCTCAATCCTGGGTGGCTCATAGAAGTATGTTCTTCAGTACCATGGAACCAAAGGAAGACCTGTCCCTGGAAGCCTTATCTACTTTGTAATGTGTGATAAAGGTATGAGGCTTAGACCAAGTGGATGCAGCACAAATATTGTCAAGGGGCAATTTAGCTTGAAAAGCAGAAGACATAGAGACGGCTCTGGTAGAATGAGCCTTAGGAATGTGTGTCAATGGCATGCTCGCATTCTCATAAACAAAGGATATACAATCTGATAACCATTTAGATAAAGTTGATTTAGCCACTGGATTACCTTTTCTGGTTTCTGAGAAGGATACAAAAAGTTGATCTGATTTTCTAATATCCTTAGTTCTGTCAAAATAAAATCTGAGCTGTCTGTGTACATCAAGTTTGTGCAGCATGTATTCCAATTTGCTAGAGTGGTTGGGAAAAAAGACTGGCAGCTCAATGACCTAATCGATATTGGATTCAGAACAAACTTTAGGCAAAAATGAGGGGTGTGTTCTGAGAGATACTCTATCAGCATGGAAAATTATGTAAGGTGGTCTGACAGATAATGCTTGAAGTTCTGACACTCTGCAGGCAGAAGTAATGGCCACTAGAAAAATTGTTTTCCAGGATAAATATTTGAGATCACAAGAAGATGCTGGTTCAAAAGGGGGAAGAATAATTTGAGACAGCATAAAGTTCAAATTCCAGGGAGAATAGGGAATTTTGACAGAAGGTCTCATGTGAAGAACACCTTTAAGAAAAGTTTTAGATAACTTATGGCCCATAACATTCGAGCCACCAAATCTAAGGTGGAAATTTGAGATGGCAGCTAACTGGACTCGAACTGTAGCAGCTGCTGCCCCTTCCTTAAAAATCTTTGTCAAGAATTCTAAAATGGATGATAGCGGAGTTCAGAAAGGGTCAATGTTCTGTGTGTTGGCCCAAATTGAGAACCTTTTCCACTTACTGCCGTAGAATTTCTTGACCAGAGAACTGACCCCTGTCACCCTGTTGCTGTGGACCCCCTCTGCCGCCGGGGCAGCGTCTTCCATTATAACCCCCTCCTCTGTCTCTAGAGGGGGTTTCTCCATGTGTATCCTGAAAGGCTCCCTGTGCTTTTCGGAACCACACTTTCCCTCCATTAGGGCCCTTGGGGTAGGACCGAGTAGGGGTAGAAAAACGGACTCCAACGGCAGATAAGGTCTTGCCTTCCTGCTCACACCTGGTTAAAGTTTCCTTTACTTTAGGCCCAAACAGTGATGAGCCATTGAATGGGGTGTTGATAAAGGAAGACTTAAAGGGTTCCGGGAAGGAACAGAGACGCATCCAGGCTTGTCTTCGGAGAGCAATGCCTGAACTATCGGCTCTACTCGAACCATCAGCTGCATAAGATATGAGACACATGGACGAGTTTACAACTGAGTTTAGGGTAGCGAGCTGTGCATTGACTTTGTCGGCCACCCTGCAGCTACCATACCCTGGAGAGTATGTCCTAGCTCTTTCAGGAGATCTCTTTGTAGTCTCGTAAAATAGGTTAAGTAGTTCAGTGATCACAGAGAAAAAGTTGCTGAACTAAACATGCGTTTCCCATATCTATCCATGATCCTAGAATCTCTGTTAGGAGGATGGATAGATGCGGATGTTTCACACACTTCCTTTTTGGTGGCTGCAGCTACCACCATGCCATCAACAGGAACTCCCTTGGTCAAGAATGGCTTGTCCACTGGGGCAGACATGAATTTATTTGGCTTGCGAGTGACAGGTTCCATGACCTCCGGTGACTCCCATGCCTTACGAGAGATCAGTTCCATGAGCTCATCATAAGGCAGAGACACCCAAGAAGTGGAAGGTTGAGACCCAAAAGCCTTCAAGAGCACGGACTCGTCCTCAGTAGGGGTCTTGGACTGCCAATCACCCCTCTGACTAAGGATCTCTAATATCTCCGTAAAGGAGACATCCTCAGAGGGGGATCGAGGGGACCCTTCTGACTCATCCAAGTCCATGTCAGATGTCAAAGACTCCTGTGGGGAGTCTAAGTGCCTCCTCTTGCACAGTCTCTTCCTTCGCACCTCCTCAGTGGGGGGTTCTGGGGAGGTCTCAGAAGAGCAGGGGACGCCCTGTGGGGGTACTTGTGGCTTAGGGTCTCTACGCTTAGGGGGACCAGTAGACGAAGAAGCAGACACAGGAGCTTGAGAGGAGAGGGAAGGCCGAACTGATGCTGACGATGTCTTGGGAAACAGGACTCTCCTCATAGCATCGAAGGCGCCATGGCTCTGACGAGAAGGAGTAGACAGACCCGAAAGGGCCGTCCCATCCTCCCGCACCGAAACCTTGGGCTCCGAGCTCGAGGTAGGAGCCGAGCTCATCCGAGCCAAAACCCTGAGAGGAAGAGTCAGCACCGACAAATCATTCCGACTATCCTCCCCAGATCCGATGGGAGAGTGTCGGCTCCTAGAGTCCTCGGTTGGCACCAAGGACATCCGAGTAGATGGAGCCGATAACAACGGTGTGGGTATCGGCTCCAAGGGTTCAACAATCATCGGTTCTGGTTCCTTTGGCTCCGAGGGTCCAGTACGGCTCGGAGGAGGAGTAGACAAATCCGGTTCAATGGTCTTTGGCACCGACAAGCTGGTCAGGGCCGACAACAATTTGGCAAGTCCTGGTGCCTGTAAAATTTTCTGCACTAGCCGATCCATGTCCAAATCCAAAAGGCTGACTGAAGACTTAGATGAATGCACCGAAGGTGCTGACTGGAACAGAGAAGAGGGAACCTCAGAGACTGGCTCCAATACTGGAAGCTGGCTCCGAATCAAAGGGACACTCGGTTCAGAGGTTTGTGGAACCGATGACCCTCCCTCTAAAGGTTTTGCCTTTTTTGCAACTTTGGGATCCGAAGATTTTGAAGATTTGGAGGATTTGGAAGACATGCTAGTACCTTCATGGCTATTCAACACCTCAGAAAAGGAATGCTGCAGTAATCCCCTGTCAATTAGCTTCCTCCATCTCTCCAAGAGGACTCTTGAGGAAAAGGAATGGCAAATGCTGCATGTGTCTTGAAGGTGTTTAGTCCCCAGACAGTAAACACAGTGAATGTGTCCATCAGTGAGGGACATTTTCTGCCCATAATCTGGGCATTTCTTGAATCCCGATTTAGGATGGGACTTTTCCTTATCATCCGACATAGTAAATAGTAGAAAACAAGAACCAGTATACTGAAACTAATACAGTGAAGTCCTTACTTTCCTTGTAAAGACCCACACTAACTAAGGAAGCAACTAAGCCCAAACTGGACACTATCTATGACAGTTAAACTATAAATTTATAAATACAGCACTAAACAGGCCCACTGAGAAAAAAACTGACTATAAGAAAATAGAGATTATTAACTCTAAATAGGGCTAAAAAGGCCCACACAAAACAACTAAGCCAACAGGGCACTAACTATCAGAAACTACTGATTCTATTATTAAAATTTTTAACACTAACACTCAAACTGTCTATATGAAAATATCTAAGAGAAAAAAAAGAACATTTTTATCAAAACTTGCTATTTTTTTTCACAAATGGTCCGAGCTAGCTGAATCACCGAGATCTCTCTTGCCGTGGCAAACTAGATCTGAGGTAATTCTAGCAGTGCATTGTGGGATAAGGGGCTTGGTCTCGAGCTACCGGCAAACCTTGAGCTTTGCTATCGGCCGTGTCCGAACCGAGGATCAGCTCCGAACCCATCAGTGAGAATAAACAGCGAGATTTAACAACTTCACATCACTCCCTTTCCATGGCTTCTGACCCAGCTAAATTAAACAGAATAAATAAATGCCTTTGTATGGTCATCTTTATCAGAAAATGCAGCTTGTATGAAAATGTATTTTTGCTCAAACACTCTCCAGTTCTCTGCAATATTAGCATCAAACACTAAAGGTCCTGGTTTTTGAAATCAGTCTACCATGCTGAAAAGGTATGTACAAACATACTGAAAATATGGCCCTTAGACTCATACATGAACAAACTTTTCTCAGCAATTTGCAGTAGCATTCAAATGCACAATAAACTCTTTGAAACATTTTGCTTTGCGAAATATGGTCGGAAATGACTGTATTTTGTGAAATAACTGTACTGTAAATGCACAAACATGCGAATACTTCATATACTTCTTATAACTCGGATAGCCTTATTTAATATGAAAAATATGTGCTGAGGGAAAATGCAGTCGGTTCCCTTTATTTTATTCGTTTTATGCAATTCGGACTTTATTTCAAATATTTTCTGTAGTAATTCAAATAATCTTAGCAATACTGGACATTTTGATTAATTTTAAAATCATTTAGAGCATATCGAACTTTTCGTTTTATATTTTGTGAATGAGAACTTATTTGAGCAGGTTTTAACATTTGAAATTCGTTTCTGACCTGTTTTGCGAATTGTGCCTTTATCACAGTTGATCCACTCCTCTATATTCCTCCAGTGATAGCCAGATGTCACTCTAATTCAAGCTGGATAAATTGGAATTCTTTATGGCCATTAGTCGGTTGAACCATGCCTCTTTTAGCACCACATCCCATTTCTGATACCATGTCACTCATCCTTCTATGCAAAGATGATGAAGTAGAAAAGGTACTCTGTTTAGATGCTTTATTATACAGAAAACACATCAGGATGGATAGCAGCATCATAAAATATAAACAAAATGAATAACAGACAGACCTTACACACATACATGTTCACATCTTAACAGCTAACTACAAAATGGCAGTCCAGCTCGCACATGCTCAGTATTTATACACTTGTGCAAGCCCATGGATAGCTTCTTAAAGGTACAAACACACACACTGAGCTACAGCCATGTTTAACAGTAAACTGAACAGGCTATCTAGACACATGATGACATAGTGAGAAATAATAAGCATCCAATGCAGCAAGTCTCCTCAAAGATCAACTGACAAAAGGTACACTTGTTATCTACTGAATCTGACTTTTATGGGGCCCTATGAAAATAAGGAGTAGTATGGAAGAATCTCTAGCACAAGAAATTTGAACCTTCTTGGGAAGCTGGATTCCAGGGAAAACAATGGCTCAGAAGACTGAGTCCTAAAATCCAGAAGGTGCCAAAAAAGGCTAGAATCCTGGATTCAAAATTTGAAACAATTAGACAAGGTGTGACATGTTAATGAAGAACCCATAGCAAATTCGACAAAGGAGATGTATCTAAAACAAGTAATGGAAGAAGCCATACTGCTAATGGAGTGACCTTTGATAAAATCACCTTCCAATGGATGACCTGCTCTCTGTTGCTATCAGTCCACTTGAAGACCGCTTGCTTAGCTACTGCAACCCTTCCCTCTCTCTGGAACAAAGGAGATAACCAACTGGTCTGTCTTCTTGAACTTGCGTACCTTAAACCCTGACCTGAAAAAGCAAATCCAAGGTATGAATGTCTCTCTCTTGTCTTAGGTTCTCTGCCCATAAAGAGGACAGCATTTTTGAGACCATTTTTAGGAGAAAGCTTGGTTCAGTATTAAGGAAGATGTGATCCTTGTAAAAAAACAGATACTATTCCCTACAGATTAAGGTCTGCAGCTTGGAGAACCTTTAATGACAACCAAGAACACCATCTTATAAAAAGCAGACTTCAATGAATCAGCTTAGTTATGGGTAACCTTGGCAGTCATTAAGTTAAAGCTTTGAGGAGAAGGAAGTTTCTTCAAAATGAGTAAAGCAGCAAAACCCACTTAAGGAACTGCTTAACCAGCTGATGTTGGGCTATTTTTCTGCCTTCCATAATAAGGTCATGATGTGCAAAGCTAGAATAACCATGCCCCACAACCATGGAAAAAAATTATCCCCTAGAAAAATAGGTGCCTGATAAATATCATGATTGCTACAAGCTAACAGAATGAGATAGTATAGGACACTTCATCATCCAAATGGACAACCCCTTCCACATAGCAGAAAATTTCTAGTGAGTGGAAGGCTTCCTGGCAGTGATCAGTCACTTCTGACACTCACACTATGTGCATATAGTGGGAGTAGATGATAAAAAGGAATTGACAAGCCCTGAGGTAGCTTCCACCAGCAGATATGGTGGGAGGAAAGAAAAAACAGACCAACCAAGCCCTGAGGCACAGCATGATAGTACCCTATCTGATGGGGTACTTCCACAGTTTGCAATAATACAGAGCTTTCTACATGGTCAGGGACCCAAGAGCCTAAAACCAATATCCTTCTGTGCCCCAGTGGTAGAGCACATATGAATTTTCTTTATAAAAAATATTTTTACTACACAATTAAGCATAATCCTTGCAAATAATGTGACAGCCACTACCACAGCACTCCCACAGAGACTGCACCTATAACTGTTACAATATTCCATTCAGTTAAATTATATTTTCTTAACAACGACATATGTAATGTCAGCCCAGAAATACCATCTTAAAAGGTGTCTACGCATCAAGTAGTGAATTGATAATTTTCATTAATTCAGATATTGACAAACTATTTACAAGGGATCAGGTCAAGGTCAAGATCAGGTCAGGGATCAAGCCAACACATTCTGGCTAGGCTTATAAATGCCTTCGGGCAGATAGCGTAGTACCAACCTATGAACCTATAGGTAACCAAAAATTATGATACAACTTGCTGCACCCATTGTTACATTTGTCTAATCATTTCCAAATCCGTTTATAGAACTACTGTGTTCTTTTGTGATATAGCACGTTGCCAAAGTTTCACATATACCCAAATAATATGATGAACCTGTGCTCAAGTCATCCGCACTCAGTCCTTATCATATTTCTCTCTTAGACTCCACTTTTTACCTAGGAGCTTATTCCTTTGTGTGTGGCTCCTCAACTCAAAAACTCTTATCTCATTTATAGTTCTTTTTATTTCTACTGTTTTGGGACTCTTTTTCTGTTTCCATAGTTAAGTTATAGATTTCTTTGTAGTGCAGCCATATGATTAGTAGTTTTTCCTCTATCCCAGCTCAGCAAAAATCATCTCTCTGGTAGGATTTCATGTTTGTCCCTCCCCCCACCACAATATTTTCCAAATCCCTTTTAAATTGCTGCAATTCTTTATACTCCCCAAACATATATTCCCATGTTCCTTGTTCACCTCAGTCACATCTCCAATACTGTCCTCACACTTCTGGGAACATTATTCTGATCTTATTAGGAGTACAGAAATAACTCTGCAAGTATTTCCATGCAAACATTCGAAGATATACAGAGCTGGGGGCATATCTTGGAAGTATAGCGACTTTTTCCCCATTCTTTTTTTTCAAACACCTTAACCGAATTATCACTTGTGACATAGGCACATTTACATTCATATAAAAGTAATCAAACTATATTAACATAACAAACATTATACTTCACATATATTGTTATATATCATGTCAGATTCTCAATTCCCCTTTTTGCCCAACACTGTTCGGTAGTCAAACTACTCTGGTTCATTTCTTTTACAACTCTATATATTTTGCATATCTGTTTGTTTTGTTGCAGACTCCGATCTAGCCTCCACCAGTACGTCAATTAACAGTAGCATCCTAATTTTCTCAAGGCATCCTCCTCTATACTCCATAAATTCGGATACCAATCCCAGTTAGTCCAGGAGATCATATTCAACAAGGTTAAATTTTGCTTTTGCAGACTGACAACTCTTTGCTTTCCCTGCCATAACCATTTGCTTCCAGTACTTTGGGGTTGTTGTTTTTTATCCTTCAGATATCTGATGCTCTTTCCTTGTTTTTCCCTTTCCCTACTCTTAGCTTATTTGAGTACAGCCAATTTCTGCCAGGACCTTATGGACTTAATTTCAGTTTCTAGGTCCTCTGCATGCATTTCTTAAGAGTTTCACTCACATTCAGAGGGTTTTCTATGCACTGCCACATCTCTAGGCTCACTGTTCCCAGCAATAACTTAATGTGGGTGGAATAATCTCTTCCACTTTGCTCTAAATTCTTCCACTTGCATCAGGCACGCCACCCTTATCTCTGTTGCCTGAAATAGAACTTTAGGTCAGGCATGCCCAATCTCCTCTCCACAACTGGCAGGGTTATACTGCCCCACTGGATTCTTTCAGCCTTACCTTCCCAAAAAAAAATTAAAATTCCCTTCCTAGTCATCTCCATAATGCCTCCTTGCGGCTAAAGATGTAGGATTCAACCGTGTATAGTATTACTGGTACTGCAAGCATATTTAGTGCCTGTATTTTGTCGTCTTCTTTCATGTACATCATTCCCCACTTCCTGATATTGTTTTTTGCACCATCTCATCCCTCATCCCGTGTGCCACTTGTCTGACATCCTGCCTAACCCACACCTTCTAAGCATTTCAACCTCTGATGACCTTGCAATAAAAGGAAATTCCAGCACTATAAAATTTGCTCATATGGCCTTTGTTTTATTGTATACCCTGCAATTTTTCCAAAAGATCAGAATTTCCAGAACAGATTCCATAGATTCTTCTCTGGGTTTGAGATGCATATAATAATGTGGATGGCAAAAAGAGCTACTTTTCCTGCAAATTCCTCCATTTGTATCCCTCTATGTCTACTTGCCTAATTTTCTGCACCAATGGCTCCAAATACATAGCAAACAGGAGAGGAGATGTGGGCACCCCTCTCTTGCCCTTCTTATGTCCACATCCTTTGAAATGCCTTCCACACACTTCATTCCAGCTGTAGAACCCCTATATACACTAAATATAACTTTTAACCATTCTGGGGAACATCACAACCCTTCCCTTACAAACCCTCGTCACCTTCTGGAATATTTTTTCAGCATACAGTACAATCAACAATAATTTATTTCCCTTATCTGCTGTATTCTTTTGTGATACAACATCTGTCTAGCCTTTCCCAGGTTTCATATATACCGGAATAATATATGTATTCTGCCTTTTCATGTACCGACTTCATGACATCTACCATCCCAAACACTTTCATATACTTTTACAGGTATACACCCCTCAGACTCTTAGGCTCCCTTGAGACATCAGTGTTGCAAATCATATTCCATCCCACATGATTATTACAATAACCTGCTGCTGTGATAGTACCTGTCAATGTATTTGTTTAATATTTATGATGCTTACTTTTGGGGGAAAATTAACTGCTGCCAAAGCAACTCTACCTTCCTCTGACCAACACAACCATTCCTTGCCTCTCTCTCTCTCTCTCACGTCCACCTCCTGATAATCTTTTTATCAAAAACAGCACCTCCATTTCTTGCTCCATTTAGACTTGCACAATAACCTATTACCTGAGTAGTTGTGATCAGCCTTTCGCGTTTTTTCAGTATTTTGATGCATTTCCTGCAGTATCTTTTTTTCATTTCCTGTAGAACCTTAACGCTTTTTCCAACTTGGTTTTGTTTGTTAGTCCATTTACATCTCATAATGCAATTCTCATAGGTCAGTACATTAATAAAAGCTTCTACTAGACTGCGTATCTAAGGTTTTATGTTTGTGGTGTCCACCAGGCTTATTCCATTTGTCTCTAAATGTCTCGCTCTCTTTTTTTTTTAATAAGAAGCATTTTTATTCCAGTCTGACCATCTGTTCTCATAACAAAAACATAAACAATTTCTCTAAACCTGCTCCCCTTTCCTTCCACTCAACTAATTTAAGAACTACGTACAAATCATTACACTGATTGAACTCTTCCTCATCTTAAGCTACTGTTCTGAAATGGCTGCACATTAATTTTTCCCCATACCACACTTAACTAATCTCTGCTCACTTGGCTGACCATTTTTTACCTGTCCTAAATTCCCTTCTACTGTAAGCACCACCTCCTTCAATTAGTTCAAACTTTCCCATGCCAATAATGCCACTTTCCTAAATGTGCTGTCTGTCTGGGTTACAACAAACCTTTTCCCCCCTGAATTCCAATGCCCTGTACCCAAACTATAGATCTAATTAAGATTTTCTCATAACTTCTGCCAACCACCTTGTTTTGATCTCACCTGCATTTATGAGTTCTTCCAACTGGCCAGTCTGCTTCAACCTTATCCTTACTCCCATCTGTATGATTAAAGCTTACTACTGCACCTGCCTGCATAATAGTAGTTACACTCCCTCTCATGGAGACAGACTTCTGTTTCTACACATAAAAGGTTTGAATACTTAACAGTCCCCTCTTTGACAGCTTGAAGTGGAATAGCAGTTTTGAATGCTGGATTAATACTTGCAGCATGCACTCACACCAACTTAACTTCCTTATTTTCCATTTAGAACCCTGCCCAATGTGTACCTTTTATTTTCTATATTCCCTTCAGTGACATTTACAGATGTAACACAAAATACATACGCCTGTTCCACCCCTGCTGCACAACCTCAGAGGAGTTGTTTAAACAGTAACCAAACCACACTGACATATACACAAATAAATTAGTTCAATTCTTTTAGTACAAACTTGAGTTATTGAAACACAGTCTATCAAGCTCTCATTATTCAGTCCGATCAGTCTGCCTCCATTCCCAGTTCTACTGAGTTATCAAGAGGCACTAACTCCACAACACTTTTTGAATGCTCCTGCATTTTTGTCTTTTCCACCATTTTCCTTTGAAATGAGGGGAAGGATTTCTCAAACAACCTCTTGTGAGTGCCTCTGCATTTCCTGTTTTGCTTTTTGTTAGCTAGTTCACCCTGTCCTTCCTTCCCACAAGGACTCTCCTTCTCCATTTGTGTCTTCCTCAGACCCTCCATTATCTGTTCAAGATCTAACCCACTGAAAAAAATATCTTAAAAATTGTCAGGTACAACAGTTTAAATTTCAAATGCATTTCTCTCCACTTCCTTACTGCAGGTAAGAAAGTATTTTTCATAATTCTTGTGAGCACTGGATAGTAATTATCTACATATACCCTGGTGTCCCCAATTTTATGTATGGAAAGAACTTGCTCTTTTAGTGTATATGTTCTAAATTTCACTAGCAATTGTCTAGGTTGCTTCCTAGAACCACTTCAGGAGAAAGTTCACCCTTTATGCCCTTTGCGTATGTATACCCGCTGGTAGGATGCCTGTCCATTCACTCAGGAATGTTTTCGTGAACTCCAAGCAATCTTTTCCCCCTAGCTTCTCAGGGATGTGTGAGAAACATGTACTGTCCCTGTGGACAGATCTTTTAGTTCTTTACGTTTCTAATTCATCTTTTCACGACACACCTCCAGTTGCACTATTTTTTCCTTTGTGGCTTTATCAGATGCCTGTAGGCTCTTTACAGCATTAGATTGTTTTGAAAGGGATTCCTCCATTTGTTGCATTATTTTATCATTTGCACTGATGTAATCAGAGAGGGAGAAACTGATATGGATTTGTTTTATTTTTGTCTCTAGTGAAAAAAGAAGCTATGTACTCACCATAACATTCCATGTGTTGTCCAGCTCGCCTTCATTCTTTACTGGTAGGGTTTGGAACTGATCATCAGTTCTGACTCTTCCACTAGCTCGTGGCTAAACCCTGTCCCATGATGCTCACCATAACGTTCCATGTGTTGTCCATCTCGCCTTCATTCTTTACTGGTAGGGTTTGGAACTGATCATCAGTTCTGACTCGGCCTAATACAAAGCTCGAGTTCTTCCACTAGCTCGTGGCTAAACCCTGTCCCATGATGCTCTTGGACAGTTTCCCAGATCTTGTTTGCAGATAAAGCTACTTAAAGGTCACTGAATAAGTGATAAATCAATGAAGAAGGTCAAGGACATTAATACTCAATTTTACCAGCTCAGTCCTCCAGGAACAAAAAGCTGGGGGCAGGAGGGTGAGATGCAAGTATGAAGGTGAGATGGACAACACACATGGAACGTTATGGTGAGTACATAACTTCTTTATGTGATGTTGTCCTATCTCGCCTTCATTTTTTACTGGTTGGGATAGCATCCCTAGCACCATCTTTCTTGGGTGGCTCAAGGGAGAATATTCTTCAGAACACTGGACCCAAAAGAGGTCCTGTTCCTGGAGACCAAATCCACTTTGTAATGAGTGATAAAGGTATGAGGTCTTGCCCATGTTGCAGCAGCACAAATGGGGTCATTAGGCAATCTCGCTTTAAAGGCAGAAGAGGTTGCAATGGCTCTTGTAGAAGGACCTTTCACTTTATGAGAAAGTTCTTTGTTTTTTGATTGGTAAATAAAGGTAATACAATCTGACAGCCACTTTGAAAGTGTGACTTTTGACACAGGAACCCCCTTTTCTGAGTCTGAAAAAGATACAAATAACTGGTCTGATTTTTCTGAAATCCCTTGTTCTATGTAAGTAGAAACGTAACTGCATAAGTACATCCAGGTGGTGCAGCATATATTTTGCTTTGGTGCCATAATTAAGATAAAACCAGGTAATTCTATGGATTGATTCAGGTTAAATTCTGAACATACTTTGGGTAAAATGGATGAGTTTGTTCACAGGGATATTCTATCTTTGTGGAAAAGCATGTAGGGGAGCTTTTTAGACAGTGCTTGCAGCTCTAAAACTCTTCTTGCAGAGGTAACAGCTATCAATAGAATTGTTTTCCAAGTAAGATACTTGAGGTTGCAGGATGATGCCGGTTTGAAAGGGGGAAGGATCAAAAATGACAAAACAAATTTTAAGTCCCATGGTGGTGGAGGGACTTTAACTGGTGATCTCAATAAAAAGAGTAACTTTCAGAAAGGCTGTGCAAAGTCTGTGGGACATGATGTTAGGGCCTGATTCTCCCAAATGAAAATTAGACATTGCTGCCAGCTGGACCTAAATAGCAGCTGCAGCTGCCCCTTCATTAAACAGTTTTGCTAGGAATTCAAGAATAGAAGCTATTGGGACAGAAAAGGGGTCAATGTGATTATTCAGGGCCCAAGAAGAGAATCTCTTCCATTTGCTTTTATACAACCTTCTTGTCGAAGCGTTATGGGATGAGATCAAAATATGCTTCACTGACATAGAAAGGTTAGGGAGCCTGGCTATGGTTGGAATTGGAGCAGCCAAGCTGTCAACTTGAGGGCTTAGAGGGAGGGGTGGAGTTTCTCTGATGCATGGGTCAGGAGGTCTGGAACTGGGTCCAGAATCCATGGCTCCTCCTGGAGATGAGGCCACAGGAAGGGGAACCAGATCTGACGAGGCCAGTATGGGGAGACAAGTATTAAGTTCCTTCCCAAGTGACTGGCTTTCTGAAGAACCTTTGGAATCAAGGGAAAGGGAGGAAAGGCATAGAGGAGACCTGATGGCCAATTGTGAACAAGTGCACCCCCTTGGTGACTCCTCCGGAGGGGGGATCAGGGCAAAGTAGCTGCTGCATTTGATATTCATGGACGTAGAAAAAAGGTCACACCAAGGCTTGTCCCACTTATGGAAAATCTCTTCCGCCACTTCCTGTTTTAGGGACTTGTGAGGCATCAGAATCGCTCTGCTGAGCTTGTCTGCCATCATGTTGGATTTCCCCTGGATGCGTGTTGCTATCAAAAAGCATTGAGAGGAGGTTGCCCAGTGCTATACTCTCATGGCCTCCCAAAATAGGGGGCAAGATCTGGTTCCTCTTTGCTTGTTTATGTACCGTACAAATGGCATGTTGTCTGTCTATATTGCAATAGTTCCTAGCAGAAGAGAGTCCTGGAATGCTTGCAACACTAAAAGCACTGCTCTCATCTCTAGGACATTGATCTGTAAATAGGCCTCGTGGTCCTGACCAATGCTTTGAGCTGTCCTTCCCAGAGAATGCCCCACCCCCAACTGGGAAGCATCCGTGGTCACTGTGGCTAAAGGTTGGGGGGAGAAACAAATGACCTAATGTTACATGAATGGAGAAAAGCCACCAACGAAGGTCTTTCTTGTAGGATTCAGTTATCAAAATTTGGTGGGACATGGGTAATTCCTGCATGGACCACTAAGTGAAGAGTAGCTACTGAAGTATTCTCATGTGCAGGCATTCCAATGGAATCAAAGTAACTGCAGCTGCCATGGTTCCCACTATTTTGAGTATTGTTCTTGCATGTACTTGTCTTTTGGAAAGAAGGTTTAGGACTTGGTATTGTAGGACTTCAACCCTTTTGGAGGGGAGTTTTGCCATCATATTTCTTGTGTCTAGATCTGCTCCTATAAAGACAATACGCTGAGATGGCAACAATGCACATGACTCATAGTTTACTGCGATTCCCAGGTGAGAGCAGATATGTAAAGTGGTGTCTCTCTCTTTGCATAGTAGATGCTCGGTGGTGGCGGACAGGACACAGTTGTCTAGGTATGGAAACACTAGGAATCCTAGGTGTCTCAAGTGAGCTGTGACTACTGCCATACACTTTGTGAACACTCTGGGGGCTGTAGTGAGACCAAAGGGCAGAGCTCAAAACTGGTAGTGACCGTCTCCCAGCCGAAAGTGCAAATGACTCCTGGATCGCCTGTCCATCTTTATGTGGTAGTAAGCATCCTGGAGGTCTATAGAACACATCCAATTATCTTGTCCGAGAAAGGGAGTACTGACTGCAGTGTTACCATCCGGAACTTTGCCTTTCTTACTGAGTTTTTAGTCTGCTGAGATCCAGGATGGGTCTCCACTCCCCTGTTTTCTTTGGAACTAAAAAGACCCTTGAGTAAGTTCCGGATCCTATTTGGTCTGCAGGGACGGTCTGGATGACTCTCTTTTCTAGCAACTTTTGCATTTCTAGGGTTGCCTGTTCCCTTTGACTGGGTGGAACATCTGGGATGTTTTTTTATGTTTAGGACGGGGAAAGAAAAGGGTATGGTCTAACCTCTGGATATGATGCTTTGTACCCATTTGTCTTTTGTTATTTTTAGCCAGGCTTCTGGATACAAAGATAAGTGACCCTCAACTGCCTTCAGAGATGGACAGGCGGGCCTCCTCTCAGGACTGCTGAAAGGGCTTACAAGGAAAGATTCCCTGTCGCCCTGATTTTGTGGACCCCTCTGTCGTGTGGCCAGCATCTTCCATTACTGCTTCCCCCTCTGCCCCTGGGGGAAGAATCACCATGTATGCTCTGGAAAGCTCTCTGGGATTTTCAGAACCACATTTT
The DNA here is from genome assembly GCF_019279795.1 of Protopterus annectens. Lineage (NCBI taxonomy): Eukaryota > Metazoa > Chordata > Ceratodontiformes > Protopteridae > Protopterus > Protopterus annectens. Next base: position 1,321,406,691 of record NC_056728.1, on the reverse strand, counting down.
TCCTCCCTTTTTATCCTTACGATAAGGTCTGGTAGGTAGGGAAAAATGGACTCCTACAGCAGAGAGAGTTTTTCCTTCTTTTTCACACCTGGTTAGTGTCTCTAACTTTTGGCCCAAACAGGGATGAGCCATCGAAAGGGGCGTTCACAAAAGAAGATTTAAAGGGCCCTGCAAAGTCACACAAGCACATCCAGGAATGTCTCCTTAGGGAAATTCCTGAACCTGCTGCCCTACTCGCTCCATCAGCTGCATAAGAAATGAGTCTCATGGAGGAGTTGACAACTGAATTTAAGGTGGAGAGCTGACAGTAAACCTTCTCTGATACCCCTTTAGCTACTGAACCTTGGAGAGTATCTCCTAGCTCCTTCAGGAGATTTCTCTGAAGTCTGGTAAAGTGGGTGAGATAATTCAGCGATCTGAGTGCAAAGGTCACTGAAGACAAGGTGCGATTTCTGTATCTATCCATCGTACAAGACTCCGTGTTCAGCGGATGGACAGAAGAGGACATCTCAGAAAGTTCCTTCTTGGTGGCCACCACCACCACCATAGCATCTACTGGGATACCTTTCGTGAGAAAAGTCTTATCTGTGGGTGAAGTTATGAATTAGTTTGGCTTCTGGGAAATAGGCTCCACTGAATCTGGAGACTCCCACACCTTTCGACAAACTAGGTCCATCAATTTGTCGAAAGGCAGAGACACCCAAGTGGTGGAAGAGCAAGATCCAAAAGCCTTCATGTATATAGACTCCTCCTTAGAAGGGTTGATGGACTTCCAGCCGCCTCTCTGTTTAAGAATCTCCACTATGTCTGTGAAGGAGACATCCTCAGAGGGCAACCGTGGGGACCCTTCTGACTCGAGGTCTGTATCGGATGTGATGGACTCCTCTGGGGAGTCTAAATGCTTCCTCTTGCATAGTCTCTTCGGAGGGACCTCTTCAGAAGGGTATTCTGGAGAGGTTTCGGAAGTGAGGGATTCACCCAATGGGGCATCTGAGGCTTTGGGTCTGCATGTCTGTGTGGATGCAACGGTGCCGAGACAGACACTGGTGCCTTTGGGGGAAGAATGTCTGCACCCGAGAGAGAAGCTGTCTGTGGAGACAGGACTCTCCTCATCATCTTGAAGGTCCCCTGCCCCTGATCCGAGGAAGTTCCCGGCTCCGAAGAACCAGAAGGCATCCCCAGAACCAAGGGGGTTGGGTCAGAGGATGAAGCCCCAAGAAGCAAGCTTGGATCAGACAACTGACCAATCCGACTCTCCTCCCCGGACTCGACCGGAGAGCATCACCTTCTAGACCCCTCGAGTTCAGACTAACAGAGATTGTTGGAGCAGTAGTTGGGCCCAAAGATCTTGGTGTAGGTCTCGGGTCCAATGGTTCCACTACAATCCACTCCAGACACTCTGGCTCTGAGTTGTGATCGGATGAGGAATTGGAGGAGGGACCAGTTCAGAATCCCTCTGGGTTGGAGCTGACAAGAGTTTGGCCACCGGGGTGTCCTTAACAGTCTCTGCACCACACGATCCACATCATCATCAGACAGGCTCCTGGAGGATCGAGAGGAGGGAGTAGGAGATCTACCAGGTTGAAGCAAGGGTGATCTCAAAGTTGGAGAAACCGGCTCCGTAGATGAAACTCCATTGGCAACAAAACTACAGGAGGAGCCAAGGAAGTAGGTTTTTCGGGCTCAACAGTCTTTGGGTCTGACGATGACTCTTTTGTTAACTTTTTTGTCTGCTCCGAATGAGCACTAGCAGAGGATGACCTGTTTCCCCGACTTCTTAGATCTGGAAGATGGGAATTTTGATGATTTAGACTAACCCTGACCTTCTTCAATTGCTTCTGAGAAGGGGGTCTTTAGTAAACCTCTCAATATCAGCTACTTTTTTCTCACAAGCAGCACTCTGTGACTGAATGAATATGGTACATGATTCCTGTAAATGGACTGTGTCAAGGTAGTACACACAAACAGTGTGACCATCAGTCAACAACATTTTCTGGTTACACTTTTTGCACTTCTTGAACACAGAGGGTTTCGTTTCCTTAGGTTCCTTTGACATTATGGCTTACAATATCAATAACAACAACTATAACAGCATAATCAGTAATTGAGAAAAATATATATACATTTTTTTTAACAAGAATCAACTAATCATTGCAATTTAGCCAGAGGAAAAAAAGGCAATTCTCTAAATTAAACGAATCTGCCTAATATAAAGAGAAATTACAGAAAGGAGGAGAAGGCCTTCTAAGTTAAACTGGCCAACAGTAGCCCTCTAACTTAAACAGCTAACCAGGCAAATAGAGGGGAAAAAATACTTAAATTTCAAAGCTCTCTAACTTAAATGAGCTTGAATAAGGTAACTAAAGGAAGCACTCTACTAAAAGGGGCTTAGAAAGGTATAAACTTTAGCCGGGATAAGGAAAAGAAAAATGCCTAGAGAAAAAAAAATGACGGCTAACAGCAAAGAACCAACAGAAGCGAACACACTAACTAAGCTCAAATAAATGTACTAAACACTAGAAATCTTTATAAGTATTTTTTAACTACAGTTATTCAAAAAGTAAGGAAAGAAAATTTCTACTTAGCCACAGCCAGAATGGAGGAGCACTCTATCTTGTTTAGTGGCAAATGAGATCTGGGGAACTCTCCAAGAACATCATGGGACAGGGTTTAGCCACGAGCTAGTGGAAAAACTCGAGCTTTGTATTACGCCGAGTCGGAACAGAAGATCAGTTCTGAACCCAACCCGGAAAGAATGAAGGTGAGATAGGACATCATCAAATCTACTGATTCACAATGACCTTTCCCCATTGTATGGAAAGCTTCCCACAGTTCCTTAGCTGTAACCTTGCGGCTTTCCTTTTTTCAGACTACTGTTTGTAAACCTGTCTTTTTCCACAAACTTATCCTCTCTTTTTTCACTCTGGAGGAAGACATCAATTATCGGCCAATCTCTCTGGGCGCTCCCATGTTCTAAAACATCGGATTGTGGTCTTGTCAGGGGCCAAACATTTTGTGTTTTACTCTGCTGACACCATAAGGGAAGTCCCAACAAGAATGAATGTTGATCCCTCCTGTTAAAGTTTTACAGTGAGAGAAGGAGTTGGATGAAAGAGTTGAAAAATATATATAGGAATCTCCCTTTTCAATGAAGAGAAAATGTATCTACCATCCTGACCCATTTACATAATCACATTTACATAATCAACAAAAGCAGAAATGAAGGAAGACCACATTTTCTCACAGAGTGAAAAGTTTAATCTCATAGGCAGCCCACTCTAGCAAGACCCTGACGAGATAATACTCCTTTATCCTTGGCTTCAACAGAGGGCTGGAGTTATGCCAGAAGGCGTCTTTCAGCATACTCATTCACTTCTCTTGGGAAGTGAACAGTTGTAAGTGATACCTCAGTGTATGGCTCACTGCCAGACTAGCATCACCTCTCTGCAGAGAGGTACAAGCATATTGTTTTTTAATGTAACACAACATGGCCTGACTGTCAAGGGACTCTGATCTCAAAGTGAGAGGATGATGAAAACTGCCCTTATCTCAAGCAGGTTTATGTGAAACCATTTTCCTGGCATCTCCACTTTTCTCTCAGCAAACAAAAAGACCTGGTGAGCTCTGCAATTCACTAGTGGGTTTCCTTATCGGGCACTGCAGTATGGTCACATACAGGAAAGAATGATATGGACCAATTCTAGAGTTTGGCAACAGAAACCTGATATGTAGGATGGCTTTGTAGCCACTAGCACCTCAGTGCTTAATGCAGTATGCTCATTCTCATCTCCAGGCATCTAAAGGTAATGGTGAGAGCTGTAACTACCACAAGACTCAAGACATGCATATGATGTCATCTTTAAACCTCTGTTGCAATCTCACACAGACTGCAAAGCCTTTGACTTTTTCTGGGACCCTTCTGTGAATAGGAATAACCAAAACTGAACAGTGTCTAAATATGTCCCGATAAAGACTCTCTTATGAACTGGAACTAAAAGGGACTTTTCCCAGTTTATGGTAAACTGTAAGAAGAAAAGCATCCATGTTATGGCCACAACCAGGGAGCTCCCTGAAGAGGCTCTCAATGAAATGACTGCCTTCTGGTAGCATTCCTGTAGAGGCCACCCTAAGGCAGTCATTCCAGTAAGGAAAATAAGAGAAACAACTTTATTATATTAGGTGATCTATAAAAAAGACTCAACTTGATGTGTTTCTATGGTATTTAGCACCTTTTACTTTCCAGATGTGCACAGATGTTTAAAGCATGGCATGACATCAAGCATCATAAAGCCCATGGATTTCTCCATTCTCAGCACTTTGCCCTTATATTTGTTGTTTGTGTGGAGGGGAGACAAGCAATTAACATTAATAGAACAATAATGATGCAGAACAAATCAGAATGTAAGAAAATACCACTACTGTTGGTAGGTCTGATGCAGCAAAAACATTTGATAAAGTCAGCTGGAGATTTATGAGCAGGACAATGGAAGCATTTGCATTCCTTGATAGAATAAGGTTAATGAGAAGGATACACAAAGGGGCAGAGGCAAGAATTAAGGTGGTAAGTGTCCTCTCTAACAAGTTGTATTTTAACAGAGAAACCCAGGCATGCATCTTCTTTCCCCTTTGTTTGCTTTATATTTACAGCCACTGATAAGAAAATAAGGGACTCACATATTCAAGGCTATAACTGACATGATAATAAGAAAATAAGAAGTTATGTACTCACCATAACATTTCATGTTTGCTGTCCATCTCGCCTTCATTCTATGTTGGTTTTGTTTGGAACAGAGTATTGGTTCCGACTCGGCCTAATTCAAAAGCTCGAGAGCTTCCAGTGGCTCGAGGCTATGCCTTATCCAATGATGCTCTGGGAAGATTACCCAGATCTTGTTTGCAAGAGAAAGCATAAATATAAAATGACAATAAACAACCTGTCTAAATGAGACACAGAAGGGAAACAGAGACTGCATAATCCAATTATAGATCTAATAATCCGCCCGATCCTCCAGGAGTGAAGGAGGGGGAAGGAGGGCAGGACGCAAGAATGAAGGCGAGATGGACAACAAACATGGAAGGTTATGGTGAGTACATAACTTCTTAATGTTGTGTTGTCCTATCTCGCCTTCATTCAATGTTGGTTAGGACAGTGTCCCTAGCACCTTCTTTCTTTTTTTTTTTTCAAAGGAATAAACTCTTCAGAACAGTGGACCCAAAGGAAGGCCTGTTCCGAGAGGCCATATCTACTTTGTAATGAGTGATAAAGGTATGAGGTCTTACCCATGTGGCTGCTGCACAAATCGAATCCAAACGGATTGCAATAGCTCTTGTGGAATGGCCCTTCACTTTGCCTGGTAATTGTCTGTTTTGGGAGCTGTATGTGAACAAAATACTATCTGTGAGCCATTTTGGGAGTGTTACTTTAGGGAATGGCAATCCTTTCTTTTTTTTCTGAAAAGGACACAAATAATTGGTCCAATTTTCTGAAATCGTTAGTTCTATACATGTAGAAGCGCAACTGCCTATGTACATCCAACTGGTGTAATCTATATTCTGCCCTATTGCCATAGTTTGGGAAGAACACTGGTAATTCGATAGATTGATTTAGATTGGTGTCTGAGCACACTTTTGGAAAAAAGGAAGGATTAGTATGCAAGGAGACTCTGTCTTTGTGAAAAATTACGTAAGGAGGAAGTACGGATAGAGCTTGGAGTTCAGACACCCATTTAGTGGAGGTAATGGCCACCAAGAAAAGTGTCGTCCATGACAAAAATTTTGTGTCACATGATGATGCGGGTTCAAAAGTGGACAAAATTAAGCAGGCTAGAACAAAGTTTAGATCCCATGGTGATGGAGGTTCTCTGACTGGAGGTCTCAGCAAGAAAGTCCCTTTTAGAAAGGCCTTATAGAGTTTGTGGGACATGATTTTTAGGCCCATTTCCCAACTGTGAAATTTAGAAATAGTGGCTAGATGGACTCTAATTGTAGCTGCTGCATTCTTGCTAAAAAGTTTAACAAGAAATTCTAGCACTGCTGTAATGGGGGCCGTAAAGGGATCTATATTGTTTTTGCAGGCTCAGTGTAAAAACATTTCCCATTTGCTTGAGTAAAGTTTCCTAGAAGATGGCTTATGAGAAGAAATCAATATATGTCTAACTGCAGGGATATGTCATGGAGCCTGGCTATCTGTGGAACTGGAGCAGCCATCCTGTCAACTTTAGGGTCCTGATCGATGGATGGAACTTCCCCGACGAATGGGTCAGATGGTCTGGGACTAGGACCAGGATCCATGGTTCCTCCAGGAGATTGAGCCAGAGAAAGGAGAACCAAATCTGTCGAGGCCAGTATGGGGCAATGAGAATTAAGGTGCTTCTCAAAGTGTTGGCTTTCTGAAGGACCTTTCGTATCAGGGGAAAGGGAGGGAAGGTGAAAAGTATCCCCAGGGGCCAATCGTGTACGAGCGCATCCCTCAGTGACTTCCCTGGAGGGGGAATCAGGGCAAAGTAGCTGCTGCACTTGGTGCTCATGGACGTGGCGAAAAGGTCGCAGCAGGGCTGGCCCCATTTGCAGAAAAGCTCTTCTGCAACCTCTTGTTTCAGGGACCACTTGTGAGGAATCAGAATAGCTCTGCTGAGTTTGTCGGCTATCACGCTGGATTTCTTCGGGATGTGCATTGCAGTCAGAAAACGTTGAGACGAGACAGCCCATTGCCATACCTGTTGTGCCTTCCGACATAGGGGGTAAGATCTGGTTCCTCCTTGTTTGCTTATGTACCACAACACTGACATGTCTGTCTGAATTGCAATAGTTCCTATTGGCAGAGAGCCCTGGAATGCTTGCAACATGTACATCACTGCCCTCATCTCTAGGACATTGATATGCAAGTGGTTTTCATGTTCCTTCCAGATTCCTTGGACAGTCTTTCCCAGATAATAAACCCCACACCCTATCTGAAAAGTGTCCGTGATCAGTGTGGCTGTTGGTTGTGGAAAAACGGACGTTCTGTGGTCAACTTAGTTGTTTGAAGCCACCACCGTAGGTCCTTTTTGCATGACTCTGTGATAATGACCTTGTGTGACAGTGGTAGATCTTGCATGGACCACTGGGAGAAAAGTAGCTACTGAAGGACTCTCATGTGTAAAAGCGCTAGAGGTACTAAAATGATAGCAGCTTCCATGGTGCCCAGAACCTGTAAGACAGTCTTTGCTTGAACTTTTCTTTTAGATATTAAGTTCTTGATTTGACAGTGTAGGGAATGAATCCTTTCGGGGTTAAGTTTGGCTGACATTTCCTTTGAGTCTAATTCTGCACCTAAGAATATAAGACGCTGTGAAGGCAACAAGGCAGTTTTTTAAAATTTACTGTAATGCCTAGCTTGGTACAGAGATGGATGGTTTCGTCCCTTGCTTGCACTAGTAGATGCTTGGTGATGGCAGTTACAAGCCAGTTGTCTATGTATGGAAACACACAGAATCCCAGGTGCCTCAAGTGAGCCGTGCATTTGGTGAACACTCTGGGGGCTGTAGTGAAACCAAAAGGCAGAGTTCAAAACTGGTAATGACTGGCTCCCAGCCGAAAGCATAAGTGTCTCCTGGATCGCCTATCCATTTTTATGTGGTAGTACGCATCCTGGAGATCTATCGAAATCATCCAATCGTCTTTCCCCAGAAAGGGGGTATTGACTGCAGTGTCACCATCTGGAATTTTGATTATTTTGACGGACTTGTTTAATCTGCTGAGATCCAAAATGGGTCTCCAGTCCCCTGTCTTTTTTGGAACTAAAAAGAACCATGAGTAAGTTCCGGATCCTACTTGGTCTGTGGGGACATTTTGGATGACTCTTTTTCTAGCAACTTCTGTACCTCTAATGTTGCTTGGTCCCTTTGACTGGGTGGAATATCTGGGACAGATTGTTTCTCCAAGGGCAGAGTGGAAAAGGGTACGTAATAACCTCTGGATATGATCGTTTGTACCCATTTGTCTTGTGTGATATCCAGTCAGGTGTTTGGGTACGATAAGCTTCCCCCAACTGCCTCCAGAGAGGGACAGATGGGCCGCCACTCAGGAGCACTGAAAGGGCTTTCCAGGGAAAGAATCTCTGTCACCCTGGTTCTGCGGACCCCCTCTACCGTGAGGTTGGCATCTTCTCCCTCTGCCTCTGGGGAAAGAGTCACCACATGCATCGGGAAATACTCTTTGGGATTTGCAGAACCACATTTTCCCTCCTCTCTGACCTTAGGGATAAGGTCTAGTGGGGGCGGAAAACGGATCCCTACGGCAGACAGAGTTTTTCCCTCCAGTTCACACTTGGTCAGGGTCACTTTAACTTTGGGCCCGAACAATGACGAGCCATCAAAAGGGGCATTAGTGAAGGAAGACTTGAAGTGTTCAGCAAAGTTACATATACGCATCCAGGAATGTCTCCTTAAGGAAATTCCTGTAGCTGCTGCCCTACTCACTCCATCGGCTGCATATGAAATCAGTCACATAGAGGGTTAACCACTGAGTTTAAAGTGGAGAGCTGAGAGGAAACTATCTGAAACCCCAGCAGCTACAGTACACTGAAGGGCATCTCCTAGCTCCTTATGGGGATCCCTTTGAAGTCTCGTAAAATGGGTCAAGTAATTCAGCGATCGAAGTGTAAATGCCGCTGAAAAGGTATGCTTTCCATATCTGTCCATCATCCGAGAGTCTTTATTCACTGGATGAACCAATGAGGAAGTTTCTGACAACTCCTTCTTGGTGGCCGCCATCACCATAGCATCTACTGGGACACCTTTGGTTAAAAATTCTTTGTCTGTGGGTGCTGTGAAGAATTTGTTAGGCCTTCTTGGAACAGGCTCCACTATCGGGACAGCTCCATGCCTTACAAACAATCACATTCATTAACTGGTCAAAAGGTGGAGACACACCCAAGAGGTGGTAGGGCGCATCCCAAAAGCTTCCAGGTAGACTAACTCATCCTTAGAAGGATTGCTGGACTTCCAGCCACCCCTCTGTTTCAGAATCTCCAGGATGTCGGAAAAGGAGATATCTTCAGAGGGGGACCGTGAGGACCCTTCTGAATCATCTAGGTCAGTGTCTGAGGTGATAGACTCATCCAGGGAGTCTATGTGCTTCCTCTTACACAATCTCTTCCAAGGGACCTCCTCAGAGGGGTACTCTGGTGAAGTTTTGGAAAAAATAGTCTTGCCCGCAGGGGCTTCCTGGGGCTCAGGGGCTCTGCACTTGGGGGGGGGGGCGCTTTTGGGGGAAGGGTACTTGAATCAGGCAGTGGAGACATCAGAGGTGACAGCACTTTCTCCGCCAGCTCAAACGCCCCCTCATCCCACTCAGAGGACATCCCTGGGTCCGAAGAACTGAAATACCGTCCCCAAAGCAGAGTGGTTAGCTCCGAAGCCGATGTAGGAGATGAGCTCAACCACACTGAAGCCCCAAGAGGTAGAACTGGCTCAGACAGCTGTCCGATCTGACTCCCCTCCCCGGACCCAACGAGAGAGCATCGTCTCCTAGACTCTCCAGATTCCAACGGAACACAGGTAGTCAGAGCAGATGTTAGAACCGATGATCCTGTTGGAAGTCTCAGTTCCAACATTTCCACTATTATCGGGCCCGAGCCCTCTGGCTCCAAAGCCACCGATCGGGTCGGAGGAGGAATCGAAGAAGGGGATGGTGCCTTAGTCAGCTCCAGTTCCTTATGGGTTGGAGTCGATGGGATTTTTGCCAGCACCGGTGTACGAAGTAGTCTCATCACCACCCGCTCCACGTCAGCATTGGACAGCTTCCTGGAGGAACAGGGGGACAACGAAGGTGATCTCACCCTTTCTCGGAGCGGAGATCTCAAAGTCGGAGTAATCGGCACCAAAACTGGGAACCAACTCTTGACTTGAAACTCTATCGATTCTGTAACTATAGATGGAGCCAAAAAGGTAGTCTTTTCGGAGCCAAGAGCCCTTGGTTCAGAGATTGGTGATTTTGCTGTAATTTTTTTAGAGGGTTCCGAAAACGGATCTGAGGCTAGAGTTCTTTTTCCCGACTTCTCCGAATTTGAGGAAGAAGGGAATACTGAAGAAGGTTTGGGGCTCTGAGACCCTTCTAAAGCCTCTGAAAAGGGAGCCTTCAGCAATCTTCTCACAAATAGTTTGCTCTTGCATTCAAGAAGTACTCTACTGTTAAAAGCATGGCAAAAGGCACAAGATTCTTGCAAATGAAGGGCACCCAGGCAATAAACATAATTGGTGTGCCCATCTGTGAGATTTTTTGGCTGCATTTGTCACATTTTTTGAACCCAGACTGTTTGGGTTCTTTCTGATCCTAAGACATGTCTGTAGCAACAAGAAAAAACAGAACCAATCCGAAAAAGTTTTTTCAACTTTGTCATCTCACAAAGTAAAACTGAAACAAGCAATCTCCTACACTAGGCAATCCTACAAAAAATATATATCTATAAAATATAAACTGCAGCTTCAACCAAGAAGCTACGAACATAAATTTATGCAGAATCCAGGCAAAAAACACACCACACTAACTAGACTACTGAAAAGCCCTTTTTTTTTTTTTTTTTTTTTTTAATAAACTTAAAAAACACACAACCAACCAGGAGGGAATGCTGAGCACAACCAACATGCAGGAGGGAATAATGACAAACAAATGGATCCTCCTCACAACAAGAAAGGGAACACAAGGGGAATGTACGGAACTGGCCCTCTACGTTAAATGGGCCACTCGGAGCCCTCTAACTTAAAAGAGCTCCTTAAGGGGAGGGAAAGCTCTCTAACTGAAACAAGCTTGTGGCGGGGGATAGGGAACTTGACAATACAAACAGAAGGCCTGACGAGAAAAAGGACAATGGCCAATAGCACAACGGGATGGAGAAAACACAGACCAAAGCCTCTAAAACACTAGCTAATGCCTAAACAGAGTTTAACTATCAAAAATTTAACGTTAACCACAACAAATACAAAAAGTCACATGATCTGCTTGAGTGGCAAACGAGATCTGGGTGATCTTCATGGAGCATCATGGGATAGGGCATAGCCTCAAGCCAGTGGAAGCTCTCGAGCTTTTGAATTAGGCTGAGTCGGAACTGATGCTCAGTTCTGAACCCACCCAGCACAGAATGAAGGCGAGATAGGACAACACAACATGTTAGTTTTATTTGCAGATGATATTATTTTGTACTTGATAAATCCAGAAAAGGACAACTCAGTGATATAGTAGAGCCTGAGACGGTCTGAAGTTTTTTAAGGATATAAAATTAATGAAGATAAACCAAAGGCTATAGTGGTAAACTATGTACCCACACATGAATTGGTACAGCAGTACAAATTTTATGGGGGCACAAGATGAAGTATTTATCTGTATGGATTAAAAAGGATTCTGTTATGGTAGCCAAGGATATGTGGGAACAGACTAAACAAAAGACGAAACAAAAACTGAAAAAATAGAAGATCTTGATTATGGATATGGATAGTAAGATGCAAGCAGTGAAAATATATTTAGCCCCTTTGATTTAGTACATCGGTCAGACATATTTATATCAACCACTGGAGAAGTTGTGGATGATACTTAATGAGTTTAAGGGATTTATTTGATTGGGTAACAGGGCAAGAGTTAAGTCAGACATTTTGATCCTTCCCATAGAACAAGATGGTTAGGATTACCTGATTTGAATGGATACTTACAGATATGCAGTATATTCATATGCACAATGCAGGCAAAAGGTTATAAATCAAAGTGGAAATGGATGACAATGAAAGTGGGGGGGTGTTTGAGAAATAAGGATAGCAGAATTTTGGATGCACATGCTGAAGGAGAATATGTTCATAATATTCTGTATGACTGCTGTTAAAGTTGCAGAAAATATTCTAGGAGCTAAGCCAACACGGGAATGGAAAAAGGAGATCTTGCCAACAGGGATGACTGCAAGCAGGGGTATAAAATACAGGCAAGAGGAGGCTGGAATTTGTTGGAGAAAACTGGCAAAGGAACCAAGGTTTGGGAGCAAACATCTTTGGGGGGATAACTAATAGAGTGGGATGAGGCTAAGCAGAAGGTTGGACTGCAGGTTAAAGACTGCCTTCCCTACCAGGGACTGATGTCAGAGTACATGCAAAAAGAAAGGGATGGGGGGTGCTAAGAGAAAGACCAGCTCTGGCAGAGTTATTAGCTGATTCTAGAACAGAAGCGATTAAATAAGGGATAGTTAGTAGCACGTATCAAACATTGCATAATAACTGTAAGAATCGATTAGAGGAGAGCAGAACGTCAGTTTGCAAAGGAATAATGGGAGGACACCTGTAGGCTCCCAAGTATGTGCCAACATCCAGACAGTTATGCATTTTGGTTAGAAGTGTTTGCTTAGGTATTTTTACTCCCCATGCAGACTTCTGAAAATTTTTACATTAGCAGGCACCAAATGCTGGAGGTGTGATGAAAAAGCGGTAATTCGGAACATTTTTTTTCAAACTTTAACAAGTTGGCAGATTTTATAAATTCTCTACAAAATAGAAATTCTGTAAGAAATGTTGGGAGAGCTAATGGTTGTAACTAAGGAATTGATTCTTTTGAGCTGGGACACAAGAGCTGAATTTTCTATACATACTAAGGTCTTACTAAAGTTAATGAGATTGGCTGCCAAAAATGCAATTAGTAGAAAAACTAAATAAGTACAAGAAATTTGTTGGAACAATAAATGCAGAATAATGAGTATGAGGAAGAAGAGGAGTGAGGTTTAAAGAAGGATAGGAATTGACCAAATTATGCAATGGTGGAGTCAATAATTATTGTTAAAATAAAAGAAAAAAAAATTTGTAACTCCATAAACTTTGACAAAGACACTTATCAAGACCTTAACAAAATATATCAGACCCCAATTCTGAGAACCGCTGCCATTATGGCCAACTCCCAAATGTTTTCACTTTGAATTTTGTCTTTGCATAATAGCCCATGGTTACTATATCCAACCCAGATACTACACGAGCTGTGCCATAAGGGCCAAGGGCCAACTCCCAAACATTTCACAGAGAATTTAATCTTTGTATAATGGCCTGTGGTCACTACACTCAACCATGATACTGTAGGAGCTCTACCCAAAGGGCTATCTCCCAAATGTTTTCTCCAAGAATTTTGCCTTTGTATAATAAAAGCAAATTAAACTTGAAGAACCTTGTTGTGTAATAACTTCAAACTACTGAAATAACCATCTGTGTTGGACTTTGGCTTTAACATCCCCTCCACCTCCAAAAGAGCTGTCCTTGCATTCTAAGGACCACTTACTAAGCGGACCACTGTCCTTTCTCTTAACAGTTTACACTGTATATGCCACTTACTTAGTCTTCCTGGCTGACAGGTTTCTGGATTCAGGAAATGAAAGAACACCCGTTCAACTTTGTACTGCCCTGCTAATTGCTTTGTATTGGCTATAAATTGATTCTTCTGTTATAATTTTACCTGAAGGTGGGAGAGTCACTGTAGTAGAATGTATTGCTAAATATCCCCTCACTATTCTCTCCTCCTTTACTTCCAACTTTCTACACAGTGCAGGTATGTGTCATGCATTATTACATTTCTATTTGTTCTAAGACTGTGTAGAATACTGAAAAGAATTTGGTAGTGTGTTGTACTTGTATCATTTTCATTCAGACTGGATAAGCTTTATATATGTTGAGCCTGTGCCCTTTAACAAGTACATTTTGTCAAATTCTGCCATTTTTATATATAACACTCTTTTGATATACTGGAATATATTGGTTAATCCCACAAATGTAGTTTTATACTACGTTTATCAGTGTAGTGCTATGTTATAACTTGCTCTATACAGCACTATATATACACTGTATTACAGTAGTGCTCTATCAGTATACCTCCTGCTAACCTCCTTCCAGCTAACATTCAGAATTTTTTTTACCATCTCTCTATCCTTGTACTTGCCCCATATTCTCTTGCTTTGACTCACTATTGTCCTTCCTCCATCTCCTTTTATAATAAATACTAATTTTACTGCTCAGTATAATAACATTTTACTAAACTTTTTTTCTCTTTTCTTTCCTTTCAGAGCATGTGGTCACTGCATCTGACCCTGACACTGCAGGAGCTTTGCCATATAGGCCAACTCCCACACATTTTCAATGAGAATTTTGGCTTTATATAAAGTAAGCAAATTTAAGTTGAAGAACCTTGCTATGTATCAACTTCAACTAGTCAAATACTTATCTGTGTTGGAAAATGGCTTTAATACCCCCTCCCCCACCAAAAGAGCAGTCCTTGCACTCTAAGGACCACTTACTATGTTGGCCACTGTCTATTCTCTTGACCAATAATTACACTGTATATATCCATGCATCCCAAACCCCTTTTCCCATTTTTACACATTGGGTTGGGGTGTTACTTCAACAGTGACAATCAACTTAGAGCCAAGGTTCACACCACCAGGTGGCTAGCCCTGCCGCAGCTGTTCTTCCATAACACATACTCACACGCACACTCATACCTATGGCCAATTCAGTGTGTCCAATCTACCTAATGTGGGAGGAAACAAGAGCACTTGGAGGAAGCCCACGTGAACACAGGGAGAACATGCAGACTCTGCAGAGATGGCATCCTAGCTGAGAATCAAACCAGAGTACCTCTTGCTTTGAAGCGGCAACTCTAATCGCTGTACCACTGCGCCACCCTCAATAGTTTGCACTGTATATGACAGCTACCTACTTAGTCTTCCTGGCTGACAGGTTTCTGCATTCAGGAAATGAAAGAAAACCTGTTCTACTTTGTACCTCTCTGCTAATTGCTTTGTATTGGCTATAAGCTGATTACTCTTTGTTATAACTTGACCTGAGTGCAGAAACTTTGCTTAAACCCAACATAAACAACTCTGAAATTGCAACTCCTGGCCAAATATCACTCATAATGACTGTATAAAAAGGAAAGGTGGTAGTATTCATTTAATATTTTCCAACTACCAGATTTTCCTGGACAACAAACCAATACCAAAATTCAATTCATCAGAGCTCCTGATTACTTTTCTGAAATTAAACAATTATAAACAAATATGTATTATTGTTCTTTACATCCCTCCTGGTGACAGTACAGCTATACTGGAAGATACCCTGCACTGGGGTCTACTTCAGACCACCGAAACCTGACATCATCAAACCACACTTTATTGAGACCAATTCAGTGAAACCATATATCAACGAAAACGGAAAACATTGAACAGCGCATCAAGGAAAACAGCCCCGGAGCATAAAAGACAAATACACAGATTCCATCTACACCACATTGGAAACCCAGACTATCCTATCCTACATTTTTGCTGGGGGGCGCACCCTGTGCAAATTAAATATACCAGCTCCGAGATTGCACTACATTGCAGATGAGGGTAAACACCCATGGTAAGTCCACATCTACCAGACAGCTGCCCAGTGAGGTAAACATGTACATCATCTCCGATCTGTTTCACAGTGTTGCTACGGAGAAAAAGGACATACCTGCAGTTCGATGAAGTCAGATTCAGTGATGTCTGCTTTCAATGATATGTGGTTTTGCTGAGTTGGTCTCGATAAAGTGTGATTCGACAATGTTAGGTTTTGATGGTCTGAAGTAGACCCCTGCACTGGATATCCACATCAATTCTACATGAAAAAATACTGCTAGCTGATGTGAATGTCAATTGGTTGGACATAAAGTCCAATTCCCCTTGCATCTAGTTTGAACTTATTTGGTCCCACAAAGCTAATTAATACCCTGACACATTATAGCAAGACTTCAAATTCACTGTTAGACTGGATCCTAGTATCACGCCCTAGCAAATACACCACCTCTGGTACAATGTCTGACGGTCTCTGGTGATCATTTCCGAATCTATACAACAAGACATCTCACACAGCCACTTAAACAGCATGTTAACAAAACAACATGCAACCTTTCCAAGGTTAACCATAAATGTTCATTACTACCCTATTATCTACTAACTGGAACTTCCTAAAAATCCTTTCCCTTAAATAATGCTGTAAATTAATTCAACTTTCATAAATAGCTTTGCACCTCCTAGAAAGAAGAGACTAAAAGCAAAAAATGCAATATTGCTATCCAAAAAAGAGCAGAATCCTTAATGCAGGAAACAGAAAAAGAATGGAAAGAATTTCAAAAATAGAAAACACCACAGTATCTTGAAAATGTCTGACCAGCTTTGCAATCATAATAAAAAGCAAATTGAGACAAAAAACTGTACTATAACAACTTTCAGAATAACCATAAAAACAATCCAAAAAATTCTGGACAGCCATTAAAAAAATCTTGAATCCCAGCTATAAATTCAAGCCTAACCCCTCTCCCAATGACTAATCACTTGAAATTGCAATACAGTTTAACTCCTATTTCATAGACAGTACAGCATCACTGTGGATTCCCAAACATCTAATCCTAATCCTGTTCAGTAGCCACGTAAAATCACATCCACTTCCACCTTCAAACCTGTATCCATATCCTATATAAAACTACTCAAACAAATTCAAACCATGCTCAGCTTCAGCTGATAACATTCCAAGTGAGTATCTTAAAATAGCAGCCAAAAGCATTGCCTCCTTTATAAATAGGTTAATCCAGGAATCCCAGTTTCCTCTCTCTGGAAAAAGTTACACATTATCCCTCTGCACAAAGGAGGCAATTAACAGGCATTACTAACTTTAGATCTACAGCAATCTTATGCCCCTCTCTCCAAAATACTTAAAAAATGCATTCAAAAAGAACTGCTAAACTATCTCCTAAAGGAAAACTCTCATCCTCCACACCACACAACATGTTTTCCATCCTTCCCATAGTACGAACACTGCACATCTAACCTATATAGATACTGTCAATAACGCAAGAGATAACAGCAGGATGGGAGTGCCATAAAGAAGTGTGGGGAGGAGAAAAGTAATGGAAAGTGTAGCTTTCGTTGTATCAGTGAGGATGTTTTTGGTGAGTTTTCTCTTGCAATTTTGTGTATGCAGGTCAAATTTAAGATCATCATCCACTATGTTCCCTGATAAATGGCACTCCCATCCTTACTAACCTTCACGCATCATAAAAATCAACACGTGAACAATACTATAACAAAGGTGCTATATTTGAGGCAAATAATTTTTTCAGAACTAAAAAGACTAAATTGCTTTGAACTACTCCATCAGCTAACATATACGCAGCTTCTTACCACCTATATAAAATTATCCAGAATCCATCTGCTTGTCAAGCACTAAGTAACATTCTACACAACCATGTTCCCAGATGGTCATTACAATCCAATGAGCAAAAACGTTTGTCTCTCCACAAACCTATCAAATTTGTTTGTGCTCGTACCGTCCCATTAGCCTGACAAGCCTGGTCTGCAATGCCATGAAACTCAAACAATGACATTGGTAATCTCCAAACTCTGGACCCCACCCAGTTCGGGTTTGTAAAAGGCAGATCATGTCTCCTAAACCTGATAGACTTCTTTGAAACAGTCACCAAAGCCAAAGATGTGGGTAAGGTGGTTCACACAGCCTATCTACATCTCGCAAAGGCTTTCGACACCATCCCCCACTCTGGAATTATAGATAAACTCACTAAACTAGGTATAAATCCCTATGTCACAAGATGGGTTGCCAACTGGCTCATGCAGAGAACCTACACTGTGAAAGTAGCAGACTCAAAATCCGACTTCAGACCAGTGACAAGTGGAGTACCACAGGGTTCAGTCCTGGGTCCTCTCCTGTTTGGTATCTGCTTCTCTGAAGTACAGGCTAACACAGAAGGTCTTTGGCTAATGAAGTTTGCAGATGACTGCAAACTGGGAGCCATAAGCGAAAACGCCTAACGATGTGGACATCCTACAAAAGGGCCTCACTGAGACAGATGACTGGTATTAAAGCCATGGCCTGAAGCTCAATGCCAAAAAGTGCATTGTCACCCCCTTTTGGTTAAAAACTCTGTACCCATGAACTACCACATAGGTGGTAGTCTACTTAACACCAAATGTGATAAGACACCTTGGGACACAGGTAGACAGTAGTCTCTTCTTTGATAATCACATTGCCACAGTGGTCAGGAAATCCCTCTACGTGGCACACCTCATCACAAAAGGTTTCTCATCCAGAAAAAGAGAGGGAGGTCATTGTTCCCCTCTCTACTCATCACTCATCAGACTTGTTACAGACAGAGTACAGCACCCCTTTTGGTATGTACCTCACAAGACATCTACATCAACTGGAGAGGCCACAGAAATACCTCACAAAGAGGATTACTGGCCTCAAACAGATGCCCTACGCAGACCATCTCAAAAAAATCCAGCTTTACTCCGTTGCATATCGCCTACTCAGAGGCGATCTCTGCCTAACATACAAAGCTATGTCAAACCCAGAGCTGTTGGACATGCTCCACTTAAAGAAATCCCAGTCCCTCCGAGCTACATGCTGTAGGGACCTAAACCTTGTCACCACAATAAACAGAACATGCTGGAGGGATAGATTCCTGTCCCACAGACTTCCCATACTCTGGAACAGACTACCTATGTCAAACAGAGCTCCTCATGAGCACTCTTCAAGAAAAATCTTGATGATTGGATGGGAAACAGGAAATTCACCCCGGGGATCATTTCTGTGGCTCGGCTTGACAGGGGTACAGGAAAATAATTTTCTTGGGTGGCAAATGCCAGGATACTTTTTGGCTAGGATTATATAGGCCCTAGGGCCAATAGCCTAGTACCTACCTATGAACCTATTACATCTCCTTACTCTGCCTTCGTCACTCACTTCCTTACTTCCATCAATTCCTCTCTCCTCCCTTTCTCTATAAATCAACCATAAGCCTGCTTTTCTCTCACTTTATAGTGCAATTTCTGTTTGCATTATACTAACCTATACTTTCTCTACAAACTGGATAAAATTTTTCTGTTAAACCATTATCATATAAAGTACAGTTTTGTACCTACAATAAATGTAGATGTCCAAGAGACATGCAACTGCAGTCATAACATGAGGGTTGTCCTGCCTCAGGCAGCCCTCAAAGTCTGGGTCCGGCTGATGTCGCATTTCTCTGCTGCTGGAGTATATAAGCATCAGCCTACGCCATTTTCTTCAGTGTTTCTTGCCCCAGATGCCAGGTGCCCTCCAAGGAAGGCTGTAATCAAATTGGAAGACATAATCAGGATTCCAAACAAATACATTAGTAATAAAACAAATACACCATAACAGATATCCCCAGCTAAGAGTGGGGGGGGATAGGAGTGGACCCTAGGCATAGAGGGGTATGGAGGGAGGACTGCAGTTGCATGTCTCGGACATCTACATTTATGGTAGGTACAAAACTGTACTATGTCCTTCAAGAATGCAACTGCAGTCATAACATGTGGGTAGAATACCATAGCTTAGCTGGGGGAGGAGGTATGCTCTAGGAAAGAGAAGGTGTGGCAATCAAACCCTGCAGGACTGCCGAAGCAAAGCCTGCTCTGGATCTGGAATATAGGGGGAGATTGTAGTGTTTTGAGAATGTATGCACGGAGCTCCATGTAGCAGCTTCTAGAATGTCCTTTGTAGGCACCCCTCTTAAAAATGCTGTAGAGGTGGCTGTAGCTCTGGTGGAATGTGGTCTGACATAGGCTGGAACAGTCTTTCCATGAAAGGAATAACAGAATCTGATGCAATGCCCAATCCATTTAGAAATAATCTGTTTTGAAATTGCTTTTCCTTGGACTGCAGGGGCAAAAAGCTGTTCAGACTTCCTACTGGCCTTTGTTCTGTCCAGGTAGTATCGAAGTTGTCTATGAATGTCCAAGGTATGTAAAAGCCTTTCCCCCTTATTCTCGGGATTGGGGAAGAAGGCAGGCAGATGAATGGCTTGATTTAGAGAAACCCTAGATACCACCTTTGCCATAAAGGTAGGGTTGGTCCTTAATGAAACCCTGTCTCTGTGGAAAATGATAAAGGGTGGTATTGCCATTAGGGCCTGTAGTTCCGAAACCCTTCTTGCTGAGGTAATTGCCAACAGGAAAGCTGTTTTCCATGAGAGAAATTGCAAGTCAACTGAAGCTGCTGGCTCAAAAGGAGGTAGAGTCAGTTTTTCTAAGACAAAATTGAGGTCCCAGGCTGGCACTGGGGCCTTTCTTTAATGTTCTTGATTCCCCTGAGGAATTGTCTTAGTAAGGGGTGAGAAAAAACAGGAGGATCAGTGTTGTATCTAGCTGAAATAGCAGATGCATGTATTTTTATTGAAGAATATGATAGGCCACTCTGTAACATATCTGCCAAATATTCCAAGATAAGTGGGATGTTCAGTAATGATGCATCATGCCCTTTGCTGGTATTCCAATTGCTGAATCTTTTCCACTTTGCTAAGTAAACCTTTCTGGTGGACGGTCTTCGAGCCTCTGTTAGTATCCGCTGAACTTCTTTGGAGAGAGGTAAGTTGAATTCATTTATGGGATCTCCCAGGCTGTTAGCTGCAGAGTCTGAAGGTTTGGATGTAGTGTTTCGAAATTGTGCTGAGTCAAAAGTAGAGGCCACTGAGGGAGGGCCCACCTCCTGGTGTGACATATGCCCCGCAGTAGTGGGTACCAGTGTTGTCTTGGCCAACTATTAATATTCCCTTGGGCTTCTCTGCTTTGATCTTTAGTAATACTGAGGTCATCAGTGGCAGAGGTGGGAATGCATAGATTGCTAGGGAGCTCCAGTTGAATGAAAGAGCATCTATTTTCCAAGCCTTTGGATGGTATGTCCTTGTGCAAAATTTTGGTAGTAGATGATTGAGGTGAGAAGCAAATAGGTCCACTTCTGGCTCGCCCCATGTCGAAGTGAGTTGTCTGAAAGCCGGATGCAACCTCCACTCGTGTGGATCTGTGAAATTCCTGCTTAGGCTGTCCGCCAACACATTGTCTTTTCCTGGAACAAACTGTGATTGCAACTGGATGTTTAGACTCAGTGATTTCTCCCAAAGCTGCATTGTCAGTCTGCAAGCTTGTTTATGTACCACATCACAGTGGTGTTTTCTGTCCGTATCATTAAGTGGCCTTGCTGGAGTTGGTTTTGAAAAGCCTCGATAGCATGCATTACTGCCATCATTTCCTTTTGATTTATATGCAGATGTGTTTCCTTTGGAGACCATTGTCCTTGTATACACCTGCCTTCCATGTGCACCCCCCATCCGAGGTCTGAGGCGTCTGTAGTCATGGTCTGTGTTATCTGTGGTTTTTTGAATGACAAACCTGTGTTTTCCTGGCTCACCGAAGCCCACCATTGGAATTCCTTTTGTAAGCATGGAATGAGGGGTATGATTGTCTCCAAGTTGTTGCTGTGCTGAGACCAAACGCTTTTTAGGTACCACTGAAGCTTTCTCATGTGTAGTTTTGCTAATGGAACCAGTAGAATGCAGGATGCCATGTAACCCAGGGCCTGTAGGAATCTCCTTGCAGTCATCTGGGTGAGTTTTGCTAAACCTTTGAAGTACTGAGTTAACTTCTCTTGCTTGTCTTCTGTCAGGTAAGCCATTTGAGAGGCTGTGTCTAGTTTGGCTCCTAAGAAGATTATTTGCTGGGATGGCTGCAGTCTTGACTTTTGGAAGTTGACTGTGTATCCCAGAGCTTTGACATATTCCAGATTTTTGTCAACATCAATTTGTCGCCCGCTTGTATACCCTGGAGCCTGCAATGAGCAATTACTGAAGCCAGGCATTTTGTAAACACTCTGGGTGCAGTAGATAAGCCAAATGGCAATGCTGAGAATTGATAATGCTCTGGCCCTGCAAGAAATCTGAGGTATCTTCTGCAACTGTGTCTGATAGGGACATGCAGGTATGCCTCCTTGAGGTCCAGAGTGATCAGCCACGACTCCTTGCCCAGCATGGGAAGAAGTTGCTGTAGAGTCAGCATTTTGAACTACTATGAGAAAGGTGTTTAATGCGGACAAGTCCAGTATTGGTCACCATTGAGTTTCTTTTCTTGGAACAAGGAACAGTCTTGAGTAAAACCCCTGTTCTTGTTCTTGTTGTGGAACTCTTTCTATTGCTTTCATTTGAGTTAGCAGAGAGATTTGCTTGATAGCCTCTGCCCTTTGATGTTGTGGTAGATTTGGCATGCCTTGTTTCCTTGGTAAGGTATGGAAATGAAACCTGTACCCTCGGTCTACAATGTCTAAAATCCATTTGTCCTTTGTCAGTCTGTGCCAGTTTTTGCAAACAGAGATAATTTCCATAAAGGAGCTTCTAGTTGTTCCCTGGTAGTAGAGGAAAGTCATTGAGATTGTGGTTGTTGGGCAGGAGAAACCCCTCGTCACCTCTTTGGTTTCCTGGGTGTCATTGACGCCCTGTAAGGGCCTCTGTATTGGCCTCTTCCTCGCCACGTCTGTTCTTACCCCTTTGAAACTTTTCTGGATTAGGAAAGGACCAGTTTTTTGAAGGCCAATTCCTACTGAATCTGGGGGGTTGAACCTGGAGGAAATTCTTTACAGTTTGAACTGATTTTGCTTTTTCTTCGATGGTCTTTAACACATCCTTAGCATTTGCACCAAAAAGCTTGTTCTTTTCCAGAGGTGCATCCAGAAGTTTTGCTTTTACATGATCTGGTTGAGGTTGATCTTTTAACCAAGCATGTCTTTGCATCACTGCCCCTGTCATAGCTGCCCTACATGAAGCTTCCAGTGCATCATATCCACACTGCAGGAAGTGATTGCTTACTTGCTGAGTGTTATGTACAGCTTCCTGCAAAGTCTTCCTGTCTAAAGGATCAGGAGAAGCTAGTGTTTTTTGTAAATCTTCTAAGAGATAATCCTGATATTGGAACATATGAAAAAGGCAATTTAAAGCTCTCATAGATAAAGTAGTGGAAGTGTAAACCTTTTTACCCCATCTCTCTAATGACCTTGCTTCCCTGTTGGAGGGCAAAGGATTTTTTGAGGTGGAGGCTGAAACTCCTTTAGGCCCCTGTGAAATAGTTTCCAAATCAACAGTATGGGCCCTGAATAAATGGGAATGAGTTTCTGGGACCCTGTAATACCTGTCTGGCTTGGCTGGTGCAGGAGGGAGAGTATCAGGGGTAGCACTAGAATCAGAGTACAAATCATCCAGAACATCAAGTACAGGAGGAATAGCTAAGGGCCTGTGCTGTTCCTGGAATCAGAATATTCCTGGCCCTGCCACTTGAAATGTTCCCTCATGGTGTGCAGAACTTCCCCAAAGGAAATATCCTCAGGAGGAGAGGCCGAAGGTATGGAATCTTCTGCATCAGAGTCCTCATAGGTCTGGAAGAGCTCTTCCTGGCTATCAGAGTGGACAGAGCCCTCAGAGTCTTCATCTGAAGGAGAAGGGTCAGAGGGTTCAACTTATCAGGAGGAGGCTGGGATGCTCTCTCAGGATGGGTCTGCGAACCTCTAATCATGGAAATTAAATCAGCAGCCATGGACATAATTTGTGTCTCAGTCGGCTGAGGTAAGGCTCTAGGAGTAATATTTTGCTGGCTGCCTTAGCCCTAGTGTAGGCCTTAATAGACATGGCCTGGCAGCTGCAGGAGTGACCTTGTCTACAGCAATGGTCTAAATCTATAACTGGCGGGTATTTGTTTACCACAAAAGACAACTGTACACAAAAAGACAACTGTTTTTCAGTAATTTCTGACATCAGCAAAGGTCCCCAGCGAGTGCCAGCTTTTGATGACTGGTATTATGAAAACAGGAGCTGACCGACTGGCACTTTCGACTGCTTCTGCGCTTGCACCGCCAGCAACTGACGCCGGAGAGAAATCCTCATGTTATGACTGCAGTTGCATTCTTGAAGGACATCTTATTTATTCTTAATCAATGTTTTCATATTATGTCTAACTGAAATTAAAAACAAGAAAGTCTCTTTCCCTTTATGTGGAGATTCAGGCAGGTAGGAATACCGGCCATGGCAAACAGCAGGTCAGAAAAAATCAGAATAATGTGAACACGTCAATGGCTCAAAGCAAAGGCAATAAACCACAATTAAAACACGTTAACTACCTATCCTCAGTTGCTGGAACTTAGTGCATTCATTTAATTATGCATTTAGAGATCTCCCACAATGATTCTGCCAAAAAACTCAAAGTAAGTAGTTTGCTCAAAATTGTCCGATGATAATACATGCGGATATTACAAAATATCTCATCAAGTAATTGTAAATGATCTAGAGTCTGCTATAGTCTTTTTACTTGCAGCTTGCGGAGTCCAGACAGATAACTGCCTCAAGCAAAACCAGGATTCTTACCAGTGGATTAATAAAATATCTCAATGAGTTGTTAAGAACCAATCTGAAAGTAGTTCCTAGTGACCTGACAAACACCAGAGTCACCTAGTCTTATTTATTACAGCCCACAGCGTCCAGCCTGATAATTGCCTCCAGCAAATCAAAGGATCTTAATTATGGATTAATTAAAATATCTCACTAGGTGATTAAGAAATAATCTGGAAGTAGTAGCAAGGGAACATAAGAACACATGAGTCTGCTATAGTCTTATTTATCGCAGCTCGCAACTTCCAGCCTGGTAGATGCCTCCAGCACACCTCAAGTTCTTACACATGCATTATGTAAAAATCTCAAAAAGTGGTTAAAGAAGCAATTCAAGATCGGGAAAAATAACACCAAATTAGAATGGTAAAGTTCAATCTTCTTTATTTTAGCTACAACACAACTAGGCAGATAAACGTTGCTCAGTAATGGAGTTTCGGGTATTTGCGATCACATACAGCATTAGGTAGTACGTGTGTTTATAGGTGCATCATTGTTGGTTTATGTTTGATGACAGTAAGGTAAAAAAACTGATTGAACAGAGCCAAAGCAAGTCATTCAGATTAGGGTTGCATCTTTAAGTTTATTAAGTCCTAGCATGCCTCCTTGAACATAATGAGATGACTAAACTGTGCTAGATATTTACTTATACAATAACAGCTGTGTTAGCAACCTGCTACATGTGAGTCTTGGCTTCTTAAATCGATCATGTTGTTGTTGTTGTGTCTTTCGGCTTTTCCCGGTTAGGGGTCGCCACAGTGGAACTCCGGTCCGCTAATGATTGACAGTTGATTTTTATGTGCTGAGTTGCCAGCCCTAACGCACAACCTTCAACGAAGGTACGCCCATTCACGCATGTCTCCATGCAGAAGACGCTCTAGCTGAGAGTCAAACCGGACAGCGTCTTACTGTGAGGCGACAGCGCTACCGCAGCACCACCACCGCGGATCTTCTTAGATCGATCATAAGACAACATAATAGAATAAACGGAGTTCTAAAAGTCAAAAAATTAAAATGTTTTCCAGCTTTTGTGAGCACTCAGTCTCAATCCTCTGAAAATAAAACATCATACTAAGACCAGAATTCTAAATTATTTTTAAAAATGAAAATGACTGGGGCAGTGTGAGTGGCACCTCCATGGTATATCAATAAAGGAGGATGCATAAACCTTGATTAAAAGAAACTGGGTTAAAGAAAGAGGTAAACGAGTATGTAATAATTATTGGAAAAATCAAGCAGTGGGGTCATTGAAAAAATAATCTGGACTGCTCCGCAGCTCTTTGAGCTATTTATTTATTGACATTCGGTGACTGGGAAAGTCAGAATGGGTCAGAAACCCATTTTCAGCAGAGGCCTGGGGAGAAAAGCTCCACAGTACAAAGTATAAATGGTAGAAGTTTAAAACAATATTAATGCATTTATAGTACATTGTTTAAAGGTACACAATTTGGCAAACAGAATTATACAGTCATAACATCTGAGCCATCAGGAGAAGATTTTGTTGCGGAAGATAAGGTACTTGTTGAAAAAAAAAAAACAGTTTAGTAAGACAGCTTAATTAATGAGATGTCAAATGAATTTAGGAAATAGCGAGTGTTAGACTTTTAATAGGAGTTAAAGAGTAGTCAGAGAAAGGCAAGCATTAGTAGTAAGTAGCTTTAGGCTGAATTAAGGGAAGCTGATACTGTAAGCTTATAAGTATGAAATTTATTAATCAGAGTGAAATGAGAAGATTAGTGTAAGAGGAGCTCAATGTATAACAGGGGATACAGTAGTATTTATTTTATTTTTTTATTTTTTTTTTTTTTTTTTTTGTTTGGGAGGATCAGAGACTGGATGCATGATCCCATTTTCAGAGGAGGCCGGAGAAAAGCACATGACTCAATTGAACATTGACACAATGAAACAAATTAAAACAAATAAGGCAACAAAAATCTACTTATTCTAACTTTGTTATTTTATAAGTTTTTGATATGTAGGAATAGGTGAAGGATAGGATATAGACATATGACAGAGACAGTCTATCTTGTAGTCTAGTCTGGACTATCCAGCTTTAGTAGTGGTGAATGAGTTGAGTTTTAAAGCAGTTTTAAATTGGCTTAGTAGTATTGGATGTAATAGTATGTTTGAAGTTTGTTTACAAATTTTGTTGGTGTGTTGTATTAAGTAGCAGAGTTTGAGGTTTATTAGTTTTGTGAGTTTGGATAGGGATGATCTCAAGGATTATTACAAAGGGAAGTAATGCTTTGAGGAAGGGCATATTCAGGGTTATAAATGATTTTGTGAGTAAGGACTAGAAAGGTTGAAGTAATTTAGTTAGGAAGCTCAGACCAGTTGAGTTTTAAAATGGAACAATGATGGGTCTATATGGGATAAGTTACAAAAACAACACAATATGATTGTAGCATTTTGAGAGTTTGATGACAGTTTTTTTTTATATATGTTAAAAGGGCAGTACAGGAGTGATGGAGTGATGAGAGAAGGTGAGGCCAATTTTAGCTGGGGGTAAGGGGGGTTTTTTATTTTATTTAGATTTTATAGTTGTGTTAATGGTGTTAATAATGGTTTTAATCATTTATATTAAATTTTTTTAGTTTATCATCTTTTAGTTTACTGGTTGCCCAGTAGTTGAGGGAGGGGTCCGAGATGGTCCCATCCTCTGGGATAGAAAAATTAATGGGGTGGGATTTTTTTTGGTTTTTGAAACAATTTTTTTTTTTTGTTTAGTTTTTGCGGCGACTGGAGGAGAATGATTCTCTATTACTAGTAGACTGGGTTATAGTTTATAGGTTAGCAGTGGTAGATCTGAAGCAGAATTAATGTGGAATCATCAGCATATTATACAACTGGCATTAGGAGTAACATGTCAGCATATAACTGGATAAAAAATGGAGAATAATAGCGAGAATATATAAATCCCTAGAATAGATCCTTGAGGTAATCCTAGTGTGTAGAGGTAGTAGGTGAGAGAAGTCCTGTTGTAAAGTGCCTGCCATTTTTCTGCCAAACCATAAAACCAGGTGTTTGTCAAGAATGGTGATGTAAAATTAAAGTAATGTATTGATTAAAATTTTAAGTTTATGATCCACCATATCAAATTGATTTGACAGATAGATTATTACGATGATATTATATTATTGTTGTTATTAAAAGAGGGCTGGAGTGGAATAGGAGGTAACTGGGGGAGGTCTGAAATACATGTTGGTATCATCTTGACCATTGAATACTGCATGAAGGTTTTGATGAACTGTTTTTTCATTATTTTTTGAACACATTTTTCATTTATTTTTTTATGGATATGGGCCTAGTATGGATATAGAGTGCCTCCCTTGGCAAATGAGTGGAAGTGCCTCCCTTGATATCTATGTGATCTTGATTACTACCAGATCGGCGGGATAATGAAGGAGAGAAGGCGATGCTTGATTACGTTGACTGTTTTTGCAATTACGTCAGCTGTTTTTTTTAAGTGCAATAGCTGGGAGTTGGTCGTTTGAGTTTGGAGGTTTTTAGTGGTTTTTAATTAATTTAAGGATAAAGGAGGGTTGAAGGTTTTTAGATTTAGTAGATAGTGGAGGTAGTTTTAGGTTGAAGGTAAGTAGGGTAGGAGGGAATTGATTAGACATTGTTGTATTTGTGAAGACTGAGTTGTGGTTAAAACTATTGGAGGGCTAGTCAGAGTGGTGTGAAGTGGTGGTGGGGCAGGGTGCAAGGAAGGGGTGAGAGGATGAAGAGATGTTTTAATCGTGCAGGATTTTTGACAGTGGTTGCAATTTTTTTGGATTTTTTTTGCAATTTTTCTTTTTTTGTTGCTATATTTGCCTGTTAGTTTTTTTCCTAAGTTGTCTGTATTTACTTTCATCCAATGGGAGTTTGTTTTTTAGTTTCAGACCTATTCAATTTTCTAATTTTATATTCAATCTAGTTTCTTTTTTAAGCCAAGGAACATCTACAGCTTTGGTTTTCTTTGGCTCTGGGTGCATGAAATTAAGTATTTTAAAATTTTTTGTTTAATAAGTAAAAAAGCTAAAGTTTTCTAAGAGAATTTAGTATTTTAATTAATCAAGTTAGTGTTAGTTTAGTTTTAGTTGTTAGTTGGTTAGTTTGGGGTTGTTTGGGAATGGCTATCTTATGCAATGAAGTCATTGTTCTTGATGTTTCTCTTGTAGCAATGGGGAGGGTACCTTAAATGGTCAGGAGGGTATCGGTGATTACTAGATCTATGGTGAGCTTTCCCTCTGGTGGTTAGTAATATTGTCACTGAGTTTTATTATTTATAGTTAGAAAGTATACTGTCTATAGTCTTATTTAAAGGTAATTGGAAGTGAGTACAAAGGTTCTGGTTTGAAGAAGGTAAGTCTAATATGGCACAGTATTCAAGGAGGTGAGAAGAGGGGGGATTTCTAGGGTTTATGAGGAGGGCACAAGTAATCCTGGGATTTGGGGGTCGAATAATTTATTTCCATTTATTTCTATATTGAGCATAATATATTCTGAGGAATTTATTTTTAATAATTTGAGATAAGGATATTAGATACATACATGTTATTAATTTGTATTTATATATTTATTAATTTGAAGTTTGGGTTGCATAACATCAATAGATCGTGTTAGATTAGATTATTAGCATATGGTCTCTCCACCTCTTTTTAGCCTCATTTTAGTATCTCATTATCTCGGTAGTTGTAAGTTTGTATTCTCATTCTTAAAGGTCTACTAATACCGTGGATAAGATTAGTACTTGCAAGCTTACAAGATATAGGTTAGACAGAAGGCTAAACAATAAATTTGACTAGGATAAATGGTTGATGTAAGAGGGAAAGGGATGAAGGAGGTATGGGCGTTTTGTGCGATTAATATACATATTGCTTAGGTGCAAGGACATATGTGACTACTTAGATAGTGATTTTTCAATGTTAATTTGAAAGTCTTAAGGCATTCAATACCACAGATGTTAGGTGGTAGATCATTACATAATTTGCCATGGGAATAGATACTTTGCCCAGCTCTTTTTATGGGTTTATATACTTGTAAGAGGAGTTTGTTAGTGGAGCGAAGAGTTCTAGATGGGATGTAAGGCAACAAGATAGATTTCAGAGCAGGGCAGCTATCTGGGTTGTAGATTATTTTATGAGCCAGAGAAAGTTGTGCTAGGTTCAGGTAGTAAAGGAAATTCTAACCAGTTTAGTTTTATAGGGCATCAAAATGTGGGTACGATGAGGTACCCCAGTAGCATGACTGTAGCTTGTTCAGAAGTGTTGTAAGAAGACTAGTAAGAATGGGGTCTGCATAAAAAAAGGTAGGAAGTAGGAAGGTGTAGGGTTACTGCAAGGGTTATTTTGGTGGATGCATCCATGTACTGTTTAGGTCTGTAAAGTTTGCCTAGTTTGATATGTGTTTTTTTTTTTTTTTTGATTGTGTCAGATATGTGTTGTTCAAAGGTGAGCTTGTTGTCTTTAGTGATTCCTAAGTAGCTCTGCCTGGGTTATTATTTCAATTTGAGTTTTGTTTTGTGAATATAGTTTAAAATCATATGTGAGGGACTTTGGAGAGAACACTAGAAGCTTAGTTTTATTTGGGTTAAGTAGTAGTTGTGAATCATTTAACAAGGTTTCAGCAGAGATAAATGCAGTTTGAGTGATGGTTAAGAGGCGAGAGGAGTTTGGTGGAAGAAGAGATAACAGTGGCATCATCAGCATATTGGATGATAGTGCTTTGGAGAGAGGCAGTATAAAGTTTGTTAATAAATATGTTAAAAACAGGGATCCATGGGGGACTCCTGTACTGTTTACTTGGTATTTGGATATGCTAGTTTGCCATTTGACACATTGCTGCCTCTCTGTTAGGTAATTAAAATAACATTTTAGAGTACAGGGGGAGCAACCTTGTGTGGAAAGTCATAATAATAGTTTAGAGTGAGACACTTTCAAAAGCTTGTGGTAGGGCTAGTAATATTACAGGTGAAAACTGACTTTGGTCCATAGCTTTGTAAACAGTGTCTGTAAAGGACAATAGTGCTGTAGTGGGGCTAGATTTAAGTTATTCAAAACATTAAGATATTAAAATGTTTAAAATGCTTAAAGATCGTACTTTGGGAGAGCTCCAGAACACCAATAATCATAATCACAAAAACATCCACATGATTGAGCAGGTGGCTAGGGGCACTAGGCATATAAAGAAACTGGCAGTGCAAAGATAGCTAAAAAAGAAGTTACTTTTCTAAGCTCTGTTAAAATAAATAGGACAAAAACGGGTTGTGTCTGGCAATATCATAAACTACAATTATGGTCAGTTAGTCTTTCTATTTAAATGAAACAACAGTGTAGGAACCAGGGGGTCCATTCTGGGAATGGATACAAAAAAATACATACTAGGCACTGGTTCTGACAATGCTTTTGCTTGTACTTTGTCAGACTGACCTGTATAAAGTCAAAATTCCAAAGGCTGTTAACTAAAATGAGAAAAGTACATAAATAAAATAAAATTACAAATAACATTACAATAAAACACAATTATAATGAAAATTACAATTAAAAAACTCAATAATCAAAATATGGGACAGAAATAAGTCTGAGGAGGTGGGCTGGAAGAAGCTGGAGGGCAGGGGAGAAACTGGAACATGATAGGAGCGAAAAAACAGGCAAAATAAAAAACTACAGCAAGTGGATAATCAGAAAAAAAAAGTTACGCTCTTGCCATAATGCTCCATCTGTGTTGTTGATCTTCATTCATTTATCCATCATCTGAGACTCTCAGGAGGATGGGATAGTTGAATTCTCCTCAACGAGTTCCTTTTTGGTGGCCGTCACCACCACCATGGCATCCACTGCTAGACCCTTAGACCAATGGGCCTGATCTTCTGGGGCTGAAATAATCTTATCCAGTCTCCAGAGAATAGGCTCTATGGAGTCAGGAGCCTTCCACGCCCGCTGAACAATCAACTTAACTAGGTCAGTGGGCGGGGTCACCCAAGAAGGGCGGGCAAGAAAAGCTTGCAAGAACACAGATTCCTCGGAGGATGGGTTTGAGGGCTTCCAATCACCCCCTCTGTTTAAACATTTTCAGGATGCCCCCAAAAGAGACAGCTTCTAGGGGAGACTGTGGGGATCCTTCCCCTCCATAAAAATCTGTGTCTCAAGTGACTGATTCTTCTGGAGAATCCAGGTGCTTCCTC
This sequence comes from Protopterus annectens, assembly GCF_019279795.1. Classification (NCBI taxonomy): domain Eukaryota; kingdom Metazoa; phylum Chordata; order Ceratodontiformes; family Protopteridae; genus Protopterus; species Protopterus annectens. The sequence continues at coordinate 1,321,375,268 of NC_056728.1, read as the reverse complement.
TTGCATGTCCTTCTTATGGGGTGGCTCCTCAGGGGGAGGTTCTGAGGAGAACTCCTAAGAGGGAGGACCCTGAACCAGGGTGTTTTGCAGCTCTTGTGCTCACTGTCCAGACGTAGCAGATTGTGACAGCTGCGAACTAGAGGAAACAAAAATATAGCACTCCAATGAGGATGGAACCATCTGGGAGCCTGCAGAGGCCAAAGCTCTCTCCATAATCTAGAAGGCAGGCTCGCCCGAAGAGGGATGGGAGCCCTGAACAGGGAAAGACAACCTCGGAACAGGGGGTCACACCCTATTCTGACGAGGCGCCACCCAGAGTAGGAGCCGAGAGAGGGCTTGAAACGGCCATGGCCCTGAGAGCCATAGATGGCACCATGGAAACAACCAGAACCAGTTCAAGGATCTTGGAACGGACAGCCAAACCACAGTCCTGGGTGTGCGATGGATCTGAAGGAGCTGAAGACCACAGAGTAGGCTTCGGCACTGAGGTGAGTTTCACCATCAACACCGAGGTAGCTGGTACCGGAAGCATTGAAATGGGGGGGGGGTCCAAGCCCTGAAAGGAGGTTAAAGGAAGATAAACTGGTGGAGTCCTTGAAGAATAAGCCTCAGCTCCAGGTGGAAGAAAGGTTTGTGAAGGTATAAGGCGGTCTCTGGCTGCCAAAAGCTGGTCCACTAATCTAAGTCCAGTTCTGAGAGACTCCTGGAGGAACAGACTGACATTTCCGAAAGGGACTTGGGCCAATCCAGAAATGGGCTTGGTTGCTGACCCAAAAAGGGTCTACTGAAGGGGAATATCTAGTCCTGGGAATAATTGTGAGATCTACCTTCGGCACCACAGGCTTTTTATGGAAGGGGAATCTGGAACCGAATAAGAGGATAGTGGTGGCTGGAGGTGGTTGTACAGAAACTATTGTCCGTGCTGAACAGACCGTCGGTGCTGAAGAGGTTTGAGTCTGTGTCAGTTCAATGACTGATGGCACCAATGTGGATTTAGTCATTTTCGGTGCCGGAGGTGATGATACTGTCACTTTCAGTACTTTGGCTTTTGATTCCGAAGAAACTGTTGGAACCTGTGGTTTTTGAGACTTTGGTTTATGTGCCATAGGAGAGACTGGCACAGAGTGACTTCTTTTCTTCACATCTGGCTTAGAAGATTTTGAAGTCTCTGTCTTAAATAGGGCTTCAATAAAGGGGCATTTCAATAAGCCCTTTAAGATAAGCTTATTGCGCCTTTCTGCTGAAGTACGGACGCTACAGCCCTGACAAATATTACAAGTTATGTCCAAGTGAGGGGCACCCAAACAGTACACACAAGAAAGATGCCCATCAGAACTGGGCATCTTTTTTCCACAGTCCTGACACTGCTTGAATCCAGATGCCCCCTTTTGTTTCTCTGCCATATCCAAAAACAGTTAAGTCACAGTTGCACTCATGAACAAAAGAGAGGAAGGAAAAGAAAGGATTTTTTTTTTGACAGATATATCACCAATGGTATAGAGAAAATACCCAAATGGGTAAAGGGGAAAGAGGATACCAACAATGGTATGTAAGACTACCAACGGTAATAAGGAAAGGGGGAGGCCTGTTACCAATGATGGTAATAACAGTTACCATAAGGTAAAAAGAGTGGGTAGAAATAGTGAGAAAAACAGTCACTCACTCAAACGCAAGGTCGTAAAACTATCCAGTAAAAGAGATAAAGGATTTTAACCAAAATTGTTAGAAACGACAATGAAAAAATCAAAATCTTAAAGCACTTAGCTGAGAGCATCGGCTGATGCGTCCAATTTTCTAGGCGGCAAATGAGATCTGAGGTAATGGAAGAGAGGCATTGTGTGTAGAGAGCCTTAGCTTGAGAGTTTTTGGCTGGCACAAGCTATCTATAATGGCCGAGTCAGTTCAGAGAGATCAGAACTGAACCATCAGTTAAGAATAAATGAAGACTGACATCATCAGATAATTGAGTTAATCAAAGGCACAAGTATCTACTAAATAAAAACTGAACAATCCAAACTATATAAAAATTAAATACAGATACCAGGTACTGATGTAAAACATAAAGCAAAACTAAAAAACAGGTCTTGACAAAAAATTGTCTGTGTAGAAATGAAAGCATTTATAAGGTCCCATAAATGGAATTTAGGAAAGTGCTACTGCATTTTGAATAATAAGGAGAATTATGTCACACTATACTGTTGGATTACGGATTAGCAAGATGTGGGTCAAAGGAAGCTCCAGAGGGTTAATTATATTCCATAGAAAAGGTGGGGTCCTAGTGTGTGGACCCATATCTTTAGATTAAATAAAGGCATTAATAAAAATTTGTGGTGGATGAGTTTCCTTAGGTTCAATATACAGCTGATAGATGTCGCAGTGTTCAGCCCTGGTGGTTTGTTAGCTAGTAGCCATATTTGCTATTCCAGCTCCTTTTTCTCAAGTAAGTCATTAAGGTTTCCTTGGAATGGTTGATCAAAGATTCTGTCAATGATGACAAATAACAAGATGCTGTGAAAGGGATATTCTTTGGCATGTTTGGTGGATATCAGTGTATTGGCGTGCCATTCTAGTCTTTAATTTGTTAATGATTTTACTGACATAAAAGGCTTTACAGTTTTGACATTGGGCCCTGTACACAAGCCATTTGGTGCCGCAGCTGCCATACCAGATAGTTTTGATGGATTTCTTGTTGTTAGAGCAAATAAAGGATACTTTATCATACATGTGTTTGCAGTAGCTGCAGTTTGGAGGTCCGCATGGGTAGGTACCCAGGGAATGTAGTTAGGACTGGATACAGTGTGGAGAGAGGTTGTTGTTTTCAACATAGTCTCTTGCCTCTGCAGATGTTAAAGACTGGTCTTGGAAGAAGTACATAGTTCAGAGTGCTGTTATCGCTGACGATGCACCAAATGTCAGTTATGCCTGTTTTCATTTCATGTATAAGTGAAGGTCATACTGATATTCCATTTGTTGTTTTCCTTTTGTTGTATGATCTTCTGGAGATGTGAAAAGTTCATACTGCTGGTGATGAGCGTGTCCTCGTTGCTGTGTTTCCTTTTAATGATGGGGTCAACAATCTGTAGTATAAGACTTTTATTACAGCCTCTAGCAAGAAAATGTTTTTTGAGGTCAGTAATGTTTTTTGTAAAAGCAGAAAGTTCAGGAGCTCTCCCAGTGTACAATCTTTAACCATTTTAATATCTTAACATTCTGAATAATTTAAATCTCCTCTTTAATAACTTGAAGAGTCGCTAAGCAGTCCAGACATTTTTCAGTGACCCCACTGCTCAATTTTTCCAATAATTACTACATATTTGTTTACCTCTTTCTTTAATACAGTTTCTTTTAATCAACACTTATGCTTCCTTCTTTATTGATACACCACAGAGTGGCTATGCACACTACCCAAGTTATTTTCATTTTTAAAAATAATTTATAATTCTGGTTTTAGCATAACTTTTAATTTTCTTTTCAGAGGATTGAGAAATCCAGAAATTGGTTTTATTTTTTTGAATTATAGAAGTCCGTTTACTCTACGGTGTTATCTTATGATCGATTTAAGAAGACAAGACTCCCAAGTAGCAGGTCACTAACATGGCTATTATTGTATATATAAATATCTAGCACATTTTATTCATCTCGTTATGTTCAGGGAAGAATGGTACAACTTAATATACTTACACGTGCAACCCTAATCTGAATGCCTTGCGTTGGCACCATTAGTTTTAAGATCTTTTACTTAACTGCCAATCAATTTTTTACCTTACTGTCATTAAACAAACCAACAATGACGCGTTTGTAAACATGCCTACTACTTGATGCTTTATGTAACTGCAAATACCTGAAACTCCATTACCGAGCAATGCTTATCTGCCTGGTTGTGTTACAGCTAAAATGAAAAATATTAAACTTTAGCACTCTACTTTGGTGTTACTTTTCCAATCACAGATTGCTTCTTTAACCACTTTTAGAGATTTTTTACTTAATGCATAGGTAAGAACCTGCGGTGTGCGTGAGGCAGCTAGCAGGCTTGAAGTTGCAAGCTGCAACAAATAGAATGATAGCAGACTCTGTGTTCTTATAGGATCATAGGAGATTACTAGGTTAATAGCCCTGGGGCCCTTACAAGCCTAGCCAAGCGTTTATCCCCAAAAAGAAACCTCAGTCAGCACTTGTTGTCCCTGTCAGTGAGGGATACAGGTGGAACCCCTGGGACAAATCTGTGGTTTCCCATCCACTCATCAAGGTTGCACTTGAAGAGGGTCACAGAGTTGTACACTGATGTGTATGAGAAGTCTATTCCAGAGATGGGCCTGCCTCTGTGAGACAAAATTGTCTCTCCAGCAGGTTTTGTTGATGTCGCATATTAGATTCAGGCCTTGTGAGCGGGTAATGCGCAAGGAGTTAGACTTACAGATATGGAGCATCTCTAGTAGGGCAGGATCCAAGATTGCCTTGTAGACGAGACGCACAGCACCTCTGAGCAATCTGTAAAATACTAAGTACAGTGATAGTGATTTGAACCTGTCCGCAAAGGACAGGTGTTTGAGGCCATGGATTCTCTTTGTGAGGTATTTCTGTGGCCCTTACCATTGATGCAGATGTCTGGAGAGGTACATACCAAATAGGGTGTTATACTCAATCAAATGGGCCGTTATACTCAATTATTGTCCTAATGAGGGAGGATGATAAAATGTTCAAACTATTGAAAAAATACAGAAGTTTGGACTTGCAGAATAAATATCTAGAGAGGTCTTGAACTGAAAATAGTACCTAAAGGACTGAGATTTTTCAAATGCTCTAATGGAATGAATGTGACTGACTCTTTTTATATTGTTCTGGTTGATTTTTTCAACCAGGCTGGCTTAAAATTGCTAGCATTTTTAATAGACAATAATAAAAAAGATTATGGATAATGTAAGAGCTGATATTATGAAATTAGATCAGCAGTTATATACTCAAAGCAGTAAGAATGCCTATTACTCTGCTTGTCTGCGCGATGTTGAACAGCATGAACAAGCCATTATTACACGCAAACATGAGGGATATAGCTGCTTATGAAAATTTAGCAGTTTATTCTCACTTTATGGTTAAAAATAAAAACAACGACAAGAAGAGTTTTGTATTTAACAGTAATTTTCATTCAAATGTTTCTATGAGTAAAACAATGACTGACAGTTCTCTTAACCAATCAGCTACGACAACTCCATGGGGGCAAAATATACAGAGTAGTTCCTGTGGTGATTCTATAAGTACATCCAGTACTTCAAACGAAGCTAGCCTAAGAGGAGCAGAACTGGTGAGGGAAACTGATAATTGCATCGTTAATCATGAAGGAATGCTTAATGAAATGAATGGAGCTAAGCCTACAGCTTTTTTATTTCAAAACAAAAAGAGAGGGGTGATAACAGCTACGAGAACCAGGGAGTCAACACTTTATCATGAGCGGACAATTAAATACAAAAGGTAATAACAACACTTGTATTTTTAACTTATCTGATTTTCATTTGACTTCATTGCATACTAAGGTGTTGTCTCTTGGACTTGATTTTGTGCCCACAAGAAGGGCAGACTGTGTACGAACTTTGTTGGAACTGAAACAATATACTAGAAAGTTAAATTTGAATTTTTTATTACATAATGTGCAGACTAGTGTTTCTGTTTGTAAAACCTTCTTGTTTTAATCTGACCCTGCTAAATACATTCAAAGTGTTTGAAGGCATCTGTGAGACTGAAAATAGAGCTGCATTAGCAAAAAGTAAACGTTATATTTTAATATGACAACTGATGAAAGAAAATGTTTGATGGAAATAAAAAATAACCAGAAACTCAGAATAATGAAAAGTGACAAGGGAGGGGGACTAGTAGTAATGAATGCTGACCAATACGTTAACAGTATGTTAAACATGTTAAGTAATACGGAAGAATATCAGCAGATTAGTCTGGCTGAAATACAAAGAAATTTTAAAGAAATACATGTTTCTTTATATGACAATCTTATGAATAAGCAGTTAAACTTCGATATTTATAATTTTTGTGTGATGGAAAAACCTACTATTGGGACCTTGTTTGGAATACCAAAAATCCACAAGGTCCAAAAAACCCCTCTTTCGACCCAGTCTCTTCTCCTAACTATATTTCTGAAGGAATTGGCTTAGTGTTAGATGGTGTTTTAAATCCTATAACACAAAGACTTAAATCATATATTAAAGATTCATGGGACTTCTTGGATACATTGAGAATCGTCACTTTTTACTTCAATACTACATGAATTAGGTATAGAATATGCGAGAAACTTTCTAATTAAGCTTACCACCATCCCTAAACAACAGGTTAATTTATACTGTAAATGTTGGATGTTTTACTGGACAACAATTTTTTTTATGTTTGATAAATATTTTAAAAAGGTGAAAGGTGTAGCGATGGGGTCTTCCACCTCACCATCTTTTGCTAATATTGTGATGGGATGGTGGGAATTGTACAGTATTGAAAGATGTCTGTGAAACATTTAATGTGTGTTATTATAATAGATTTGTGGACGATTTGTTTTTTATTGTAGACAGTGATAATAATACAGCATTAAGTTTTGTAAATATGCTTAATGTTAAATCTGAATTTCTGAGGTTCATTTCAGGAGATAATGGAATAAACGTGAACTTTTTAGATGTTAATTTGTATTTGAATGGAACAAATAATGCCTTTGAAAGTAAAATACATCGTAAGGAGAATTTGTTAACTGTTACCTACATAATAAAAGTAACCATCTACTGTTTATGAGGAAAAAATATACCAAAAGGTAAGTTAATAAGGTGTAGTCGAATGACTAGTAATAATGAAGTTACAAAAGAAGAATTCACAAGAATTTTTGAGATGTTTACTGCTAGAGGGTAAAATAAAAGTGAACTTAGTAAATTAGAAGATGAAATTTATAGTGAAAGATATGAGAGATACCCCCACCTATATTAAAGGCACCATTAGAGTTAATGAAATAACTGGGGGGGGGGTAAACAATAGCATAGAGTTACTTGTAATTTGAAAATGTCAGTAGACTGTAAAGAAATTAGGACACTAATAGAAAATAACTGGAAGATTTTAGAAGAGAATAAAGACTTGTTTGGGGTTGTAGGTAGTAAACCCAGTTTTGTTTATATTAATAATTATAATTTTTAAAAAAATGTTTAAAAGGGATTACACTAAGTATACACCAAATTTTCTGTACACTCAGAAAAAGCAAGGTATGCACAAATGAGGTATTGCAGATATATATTAAAAGGTCCATTTATTAATATATTAAGTTATCCCAGCACTATAAAAGTACCAGGACGTGCCACCTGCAAAATAAAAGGGGTGGTATATGTTTGTTTGTGCAGTGGATGTTCTAGTTTTTATGTAGAAATGACTACTAGATAGTTATATGAAAGGACGAGGGAGCATTATTATAATATCAAAAACAGAGATCAAAAAAGCACTTTATATAGGCACACAATTGAGTGCAGGATATAAAAAAATGTTCTTTTTTTCAGTCTTAGCAATAGTTAAGTTAGATGCAAGGGGAGGTGATTTTAAGAATTTTTTAGAACAAAGAGAAACCTGGTGGCAGATACAACTTCAGGCAGATAAAACACCAGGACTGAATGAAGTTATTAATATCAAATGTTTTTTAAAATATAGGAAATTGTATGTAAATAAATAATATTTTTTATATGTTTAAGATTTTAAATTTTACGAGGCACTTTAAATGGAAATGGGTTAATGGTGTGATGTAATCAAGCGTTGAGTATGTATATATATACATATATTTATATATATATATATATATATATATATATATATATATATATATATATATAGGTATGGAAGTTTTTAAGTACTGTTTTTAGTTTAGTGAAAAAGTTGCAAGATGAAAGCATTGAAAATAAACTATACACTAAAGAAGTTTGGTTATTGTTTCGTTCCTCATGCCATCACCAGTATTTTGGTTTTGCTAATGAGGGAGGAGTATAGAGAGGCAATAACCTCCTTTTTTTCAGGATGCAATCCCTTTATTTATGAGATGAACCAAGTAAAAGGCTTTGCTGACCACTGCCGCTATATGATGGTCGAATGTGAGATTCTTATCAACCTGAGTACTCAGGACTCTCACCACAGGTTGTATGTTTAGGGGGTTGCCATTGATGTGGTAATCAGTAGGGGGCCATGTTTCTGCTGAATGGTATGACGATACATTTTTTTGCATTTAGCTTGAGGTCATGACTTTGACACCAGTCATTAGTTGCTGAGAGACCCTCTTGCAGTATGTTAACATCATCTGGGGAGTCAATGACAGCACCCAACTTACAGTCATCTGCAAACTTGGTCAGCCACAGGCCTTTTGTCTTCGCCTGGACCTTTGAGAAGTAGATGCCAAAGAGTAGGGGTCCAAGGACAGATCCCTGGGGAACTCCACTAGTGACAGGTCTGCTATCAGAGGTGGAGGTGCCTACTTTGACCTTGAGGGTCCTGTCAGCAAGCCAGCTGGCCACCCACCTGATGAGATACTGATTTATGCCAAGTTGTATTAGCTTTTCGATAATGCCTGAGTGGGGAATTGTGTCAAAGGACTTGGCCAAGTCAAGGTAAGCTAGAAGTCAACCAGGTTCAACAGGCAAGATCTGCCCTTCAAGAATCTAAACTGAGTGGGGTCAAGTGCTTGGAGATGGCCTGTGTGTTTGAGATCCATAATATGTTCCATGGCTTTTCACATCAGACTTGTCAAGCTACTGGGGCGATAGTTTCCAGGGTCGGTAGTGTCATCACCTTTGTGCAAGGGGATGACAATGGCAGTTCTCGACTCTGTTGGAATGAAACCTGTACTTAGGTTTTGGTTAAATGTTGTACTTAATGGCGAAGCCAGTTCTTGCTGGAGATGGTGCAGAATACAGCCTGGGATACTATCAAGTCCCATGGAAGCTGTGTTCTTTGCCCTGAATAGGGGCTTTAACACTTGATATATGGAGATGTAAGTGCAGGACAAGTATTGGGGATGTCAAAAGGACTTTTGGGAGGACAGGGGGTGAAGTTTTCACTAAACCTATCTGCTAGCAGGTTGGCTAAGTCAACAGAATCAGTGTGAGTGATACTGTTAAGTATTAATTCGGAACAAATCTGGGCTTTGCCATGGAGTTTCCTGATTCAACTGAAGGCGGCTTTGTGGTTTCCATTTGTTTTGGTGGATAGTGTCAATTCATAATTGGCTTTGGAGGTTTTCACTAGTTATCTAATTTGCTTGTTGAGGCTAAGGAGGGAGTTTTTCCAGTTTGGAATTTGTTCCTTTTTACCCCTGGACAACAGTTTCTTCCTTTTATTGTAAAGCCTGCTGATATTCACCAAACAGTGAAATCTGTGTTTCCTTGAGGTGTAGGTTTTAGTTCTGCTGGGTCTAGCTGAGTCTATGCAGTTGTACATGTGCTTGTATACTGCAATGGTGTGCTGTTCACCATAGCTGTCTGCATCCTCTGAAGGTGGTGGTGGTGTGAAGCTACAGATACCCTCTCCATTAGGTGGTTGTACTCAGCTTTGGAGAAGTTTTTTAGCTTGATTATGGCTGTGGGTGGTTGGGTGGGATAGGCACTTTGAACAAGACAGTCCAATGATCTGATCTCAACAGGGAAGAACACACTGTTCGACTGGTGCAGCCGTTGCTGATGTTGGTGAGAACCAAGTCCAGAATGTTATCACCCCTTGTCGGGGGTGAGACAAGCTGGTCTAGTGCATTAGAATTGATAAAGTCAAGGAATTGTTGAGCAAGTGCATTAGTGAAGGAATAGTTCACCCAGTCTATGGTGCAGTAGTTGAAGTCACCAAGGATTAGGGTGTTAGGGGTATCCTGATGGAGTCAAGTAGATCCAGGTAAGCGGAGTGGGTGTCCTGAGTCATTGGGGGGGTCTATAGCTGACTAAACATTGGATGGGTGTCTTGCCAACTGTCAGCTGTACCTGGAGTAGGTCCAGTGCGTCCTGCTGGCAGACCAATCTGGAGGTGTTTCTGTCCTTAATGAAGATAGAGACTCCATCACCCTTAGTCTTCCCAACCTCATTTTGGGGTCGGAATGTGTGGAATGCAGTATAGTCTAGTAAGGCAGGGTTGCTCTCTGCAGCCCTGAACCAGGTTTCCATGACCACACAGACATCGGCATTTTCCAGTGCAAGGAGACCCTCCAGTGGTTGCATTTTCAGGTTAAGGCTCCTAGCGTTTAGCAGCACGACATTCAATTTGTTTTTTGAGAGATCCTTTATGTTGGAAGATTTATCTTTGGGACATTGCCTAAAAAGGCACAACAGGGGAGGCAAGCGCCTTGGCCAGGATTCAGAATCCCAGTGGTGACAGGTGGAGGTCATCTCTGATAAAATAATGAGGCCCGTCAACCATGTCATCCCAGGCAGACAGACACTGGATCCCCTTGGAATGACACTAAAAACTAAGCCAACTGGTGAAGTCAATTATTTTTTGTTGGTATTGTGTTAACATTCTTGGTGAAGGTAGGATGCTGCTTAAGGCTAGGGTCATACCAGTCTGGGACACATACTCAGAGCTCAATCATGTCTCGCTTCATATAGTCCAGGAAGGTACGTGTTAAGTCATTCACACCAACATGGACAATGACAGAGTCATACTTGTACTTGTTGTGGAGAGACTTAAGTGCGTGCATGATGTGGTGGATTCTGGCACCAGACAGACAACTGACAAGGACCTTCTCCTTGTCAAGCCTGCTGAGGGGGACAATGGTGTGTCTCACAATAGAGTCTCCAATGACTAGTATGTTTGGTCTATTGTTATGACTTATGGGCTGTAATGGTTTATTGTTTTGCCTTATGGGCTGTTTGTGAGACACTGGTGTGTTGTCTCCTATGTGCGATGTGTTTGGTGTTATGTGTGGAATGTTTCTGAGTGTGTTTTGGAGGTCTCTGCTGTTTAGGTATGCTTTTAATGATGACCTCTGCAAAGGTGTGTGTGTTGTGTGCTTGGCTATGTGATGAGAGTGGTATGGTGTTTCTGCTGGCAATCTCCTCTTTGTCAGAAGTGCTGACTGTGGCGCAAGACAGCATGGATTCCAGGTTACTGATGCAGATGCATTTCTCACAAGTAGTAGAATTCTGTGTTAGCAGAGGAGGGTTGTCAGTAAACATGAGGCCATCGCTACGCTTGTCTCAGTATGCCCATGTCAATCAGGCTGGCAGGAGAAACTGATGGGAATTGTCCAGGCATTGTGTTCCGAATACTTGGGCGGACTTATGGAGAGAGGGTCTTGACAAGGGTCTGTCCACAAGAGTGTAGACCACAAAAACCTTAAATGTAAAGTAACTGGCCTGAAGCACAAGTGCTAAAATCAAAACTAAGATGCTTAGAATAAGAGATAAATTTAACCAGGCTACTAACAAGCAGTAATAAATGCAGCAGAAAAAAGCACTTGAACACTTAAAAGCACACAGCAAAAAATAAGGTGATAAAGTAGGAAGAACACAATTACACTAAAGGCAGCTGAATAAAGTGTAATTATTTGGTTGCTGTTGAGTGAAGAGGGAGGAAACAGAAGATAGTTCAAGATTACGAAGCTAAGGGGCTTGACCTTCCCAAATGCTCTCTCTGTACTCAATAGACTGAGCTGATGAGATGGGACGGGGAGGAGTGTCCAAAGTAAAAGAAGCAAGGGGGCAGCTCTTCCCAAATGAACTCATTTTACTTAGTTGAGTGATCAAATGAGATGAGAATGGGAGGTGTGACCAAAATCAGTTTTACAGCAGGGGTGGTTAATTCCAAAGCCACCAACTTTAAGAATACAACAACAACTGAGAGGGAGGGAAGGAAAACAAATAATGCACACAGAATACAAAGGACAAATATATAACTGTAGTACAGCACAATCAAGTGCAAAACAATATACTTATCAGTTGGTATATCAGATGGTTATAGAATTCAACACAGCCAGGTAGTTAGCTCTGCAAAAATTCACAGAATGCAAGTCTTGTACTAGAAGTACAACACAGAAAATAAGCCTCTGGCAATAAGATAAACACAGAGGTGTTGGCCAGTGGCTAAGACCTTAAGTGGGCTGACTCCAACGAAAGCAAAACAACCCCCACCAGAAACTAGCTCCTGAACTACCCTGAGAAACAAAAGCACACAGAATGATCGCTTGCTACTACTTTCGGATTTTTATTAACCACCCAATGAGATATTTTAATTAATCCACGATTAAGATCTTTTGATTTGCTCAAGGCAGTTATTAGCCTGGACACTGCAGGCTGTAATAAATAAGACTGTAGCTGACTCTGGTGTTTCATGGATCACTTGGAACTACTTTTGGTTTGGTTCTTAACAACTCATTGAGATATTTTATCAATCCACTGGTTCTGCTCGAGGCAATTATCTGGCTGGTCACTGCAAGTAAAACGACTATAGCAGACTCGCATGTTTCTTAGACTGTTTACAATTACTTTATGAGATATTTTATAATATCCAAGTGTATTACCACTGGACAATTTTGATCAAACTACTTACTTTGAGTTTTTTGGCAGAATCCTCGTGGGAGATCTCTAAACACAATTAAATGAATACACTAGGGCAAGCAACTGAGGGTAAGTAGGTAATATGTTTTAATTGTGGTTTACTGCTTTTACTCTAAGCCATTGACATTTCTCTGATATTATGCTTAATTGGATATAATTATTTAAACTGTAGTTGTTTTTTCTATTATTTTTACACGTTGTAAAATTATTTTTCTTAAAATGTTTTGTAATACTTTGGAGCTTTTCTCCCACAGACTCTGCTGAAAATGGCCTCCTACCCAGTTGGACTTTCCTTGTAATCAAATGTCAATAAATAAATAATGCCAATGCCTTACTGAGCAATGTAAATAGTTGCACACGATAGACCTAGAAATTCTGATCTGCCAGCACATTCTAAGCCTTGCTGCTACACTGGGATGAGTTTGTTTTCAGTACGGTTGATGACCATTGTTTGTTCTACTTGTTAATTATACTTCTCTTGAGAGGTATATTTCAATTGGAGAGCTGCAGAATCTTGAAATTAAAATCATGAAGGAAACATCATCACCTTATTATTCAACTTAAGTGCTGCTCCCAAACCAGAACTAAGCATGATCCTGCAAAGCATTTATACTTTACAGATCACAGCCATTACTTCACCTATCTTGAAAACATTCTGCTTTATGGATAGGAAGGAAAAGTCAGAAAAGGGGCTCACAAACCAAAATCACCTGTCAATAAAGGTTGTGAATTTAAGGATTAAATCGCCATATGGGTATGTCCAAAATACCTCCAGACTTGGGTGAGTCAAATAGCCAGCCTAGAAGACTTTTGTCTTATTCAACCAAAAGATAGAACAGAGACATTTCCAAGGAGGCCACATTTGGGATCACCCATCTCTCAACATGGGAAACAGCATTAGAAGGATCTCAAAGACTATATGTTTTGACATGGTGTGACAACTGGACTTCCAGTATTGCTGCATACTGATCAAAAGCTTAAGTTCTGCTCCACCAGTGTGAAAAAAGAAACTAAGGAATTAGAGCTAGTGATATTGTCAGCTTGTATAAAACTCAGTTACCTGCTAGTAAGTTTACTGCCTGGATGCCAACAAAGAAGAAGAAATTTAGAGAAACTAAAAGAAAATCAACCAGAAAAGGTGAAGAGAAAACACTGCTTAGGAATAATCCTGCAGCTGTTCAGAAAAAGCAGATCAAGCTTCAGCTACAGTACAACAGATAGCTTCCAGTAATTTAGAGGAAAATGTAGATCAAATGTACTGAAGAGGTGATTAAAATAAATGAAACAGTGAAGGCGTACATCAACTCAAATAATAAAAGGATGGAAAAAACAGAAAAAAACTTTAGCTATTCAGATGAACTGATAAAACTGCAAAAAAATCAGAGGCTGAAATGAAGAAAATGTTGGCAGAATATGAGACCTCTGAAGAAGAGGTTTTTCAAACAAATGGTGGAGCAAGAAGGCAGAACATGCAGACAAAATTTTAGACTTCCTCCTGTACCAGAGAAACTGGAATGAACAGACCTGTATTAATTTTATGGAAGCACAAAAGCAATTGGTCTGGTATTCCAAAGCAGGATTTGATAACTGAAAGAGAACACTGAGTTTATACTCCAAACCTGGCTATGAGAAAGCTGCCAAGACCTGTATTAGTAGGTACAAAGAGAAAGGAATAGAGGGGATACTACATGAAAGACCTGCACTGGTAGAGTTTTTAACTGAATCTAGACTAGAAGCTGCTTTAGAAAAGGACAAATATTATGGTTTATAAAATATTGTATAAGAATCAATCACTGAAGTCAGAAAAGACTGGTAAGAAAAAACAGATAAGCAATTTACAAAGAATCAATGTGAAGACATATATATGGCTCCCAAATATGCAACAAAATGTAGAATACTTAGGATTTTTGCCTGGAAGTGTTTACATAGATAAGTTTATACTCCAAGCAGACTTCAAAGTATATTTCCTCAGGTATATGGCAAATGTCGGAGGTGTAATTGCAGCATATATTATTGGAGTGTAATGAGTTGGCAGACTCTAAAAATTCCCCACAGAGTGCTCTGTCAAGAATACAGGTCTAGCAATTGAATTTAACTAAGGAATCGTTTTTTTCTGAGCTGGGTTACAGGATTTGAATTGCCTAGACATAAACAAATGTAAATTTGCTAAAGTCACAAGTGATAATTCAATAAAGTGTTTTTAAGACATGCATTAATAAAGATGCAATCACACCAGGAGAAAAAGTTGATCTTGAGACAGCACAGTGTTTGTAGACAATGATTATTCACTGTACACCAGGCAGAAGAGAAGCAAATTTATCCCAAGAATCAGGGAGTATCAGGATGCAGGTGTGAAATTCAAGCTGCTTTACTCAGCTGCCTTGAGAATATTCTTCCTGGAGGATGAACAACCTTTTTGGATGCAGAGCAGGCTAAGCAGGAAATAAACAAATTTGTCCAATAAAAAGTAAGCATCAAACAGAAAGGGACTCTCCTTCTCATTCTTCTGATGATAAAGCACACAGAGAGACTTTGCCAGTGAAACCCTTGCCAATGTTCCAAAGGAAAATGCTTGAGACACAAAAAAAGCACAGAAGTTGATTACAAAAAACAGCAGTACCTTGGACTTGAACAAGAGTGTGGTGTTGGGAGATGAAGATGAAGAGGAAGAAGACCAACAACAGTGAAATTAGTGAATAAATGGAAGAATATAAAGCATCAATCACATTTGTAAAATATGGCTTTGAAAGAAAAAGTGGCTAAGTCAGACTGGACTTTTGTTGACTTTGTTAAAAGTGTGGATGGACTGTAAAGCACATACCCCCACTTTACATCATTAATATTTACAAATACACCAAAAGGGAACAAACTGTTAGTCAAAGGTATTCTTCTCTTATTAGTATTTGTACAAAACATTTCCGATGTAAACTGCATGTTATATATATAGTAAATCAGCTTTGTGTAGTGTGTAGTCAGGGATATTTTAAAAGTGGGTGAGTCTTTTCAGTGGCTGTTGTATGTGTTAACGATAATAAAGTAAACAAGTACTTTTTTACTTGTAAGAAATATAGGCTTTACAGTATAACAAGAGAACAAAAGCTGGTTACAAGTCTAATATTAATATGAATATGGTGTGATCCTGGGCTGCTGGAGTGGGGTACAAAACTGCACTGATTATTTTATATGTAGAGTTAAGATATTTTCTCTTATTTTTATAAGGGTAAATGTCTAGATTAATGCCCTTGGCTTCAGCTATAAGTGTTTTTAAGCAAGTAGTTTTGAAAAATAAGACAAAATGATGAATGCCACGAAAAACGCTAAGTTTGTTATATCTGCAAATGTATTAGCTTATTTACATTGCCAGATATTCAGTGGGAGTCAAGAAGTCTGCAGCTGAAGCCTGCATTTTGTTCAGAGTGAAATTTACAAAGATTCACTGCTGACTATTATTAGGTGTAGATGAGCTGTCTGTTGGTGAAAACAATTAATCTTAAGAGTTCCGAGCATTCAAAGATTTTATGAGAATTTGTGTAAAGCAGGGACATGTGGAAATCAAGAAAGAGCACAAATGGAAATATTTATGGAAGACTTAATTATACCAAGGTTAGAGGCAGATGAGGTTCAACAACTAACAGTTATGACACAAGGGAATGAGATAAAAAACAGTGATGTATAATCAATCTTCAGAAAAGTCTCCCGGAACAGGTGATATTCCTGTGGACATTTGGAAGTTATTGTTTTGTGGACAGAAGACAAACATATGACATTAATAGAGCAATGATGATCCGAGGAAAGAACAATGTAAGAAAATACTGCTGTTTGTAGGCATGATGCAGAAAAAATATCTGACAGTATAAGCTGGCATTTTATGAGTAGGACAATGGAAGCATTTGCATTTATTGATAAAATACTAAGGTTAATTAGGAGGATATATGAAGGATCAGAGGCAAGAATTAAAGTGGGAGGATTCCTCTCTAGATAAGTTGTGTTTGAACAGAGGAAGTAGGCAGGGGTGTCCTCCTTGCCCGTTGTTATTTGCTTTATACTAAGAGCCATTAGCAAAAAAAAAAAAAACCTCAGAAATGCAAGGTTATAACTGGTATTGCAATCAAGTAAAGTTGACTTTACTTTGCAGACAATACTATTTTGTGCCTGATAAATCCAGAAAAGGACGTGTCAGTTTTGTGGAACATTTTGAGACTGTCTCAAGTCTTTTCAGGATATAAAATTAATGGTGATAAAACAAAGGCTATAGCCATAAATTATGTACCCACACATGAGCTTATTCAGCAATAGCCATACTTATGAGGATATGTCATGATAAAGTATTTAGGAGTAAGGAATAATTCTGTTATAGCAGCTAAGGATATGTGGGAAGAGACTAAAAAGATAATATAAAAACTGAAAAACAGGAAGCTCTTGTTTATGGATATGGATTGTAAGATACAAGAAGTGAAATGTTTTTACGCCCTTTAATTTTATATACAAGTCAGGTATATTTTTATCAACCAGAAGAGATGTGAATAAGAAGTTATGTACTCACCATAACGTTCCATGTGAGTTGTTCATCTCGCCTTCATTCTTTACAGATGGGTTCAGAGCCGATCCATCAGCTCTGGTACGGCTATTTGCAAAGCTCGAGGTTTACCAGTAGCTCGAGATCAAGCCCCTTATCCCACGATGCACTGGGAATTACCTCAGCTCTTATTTTCTGCATGTACTATAGCCATATAACTGAGCTATCCTCCCACGGAGAGGAAGAAGAATTGAGCAATCAGGATGAGACCAACCTCTAGGTCAACTATCAGCCAGGAGGGGGAAGGAGGGAGGGAAGTAAGAATGAAGGTGAGATGAACAACTCACATGGAAAGTTATGGTGAGTACATAACTTCTTAATGTGAAGTTGTTCAATCTCGCTGTTCATTCTTTACTGATGGGTAGCGTCTCTAGCACCCTCAATCTTGGGTGGCTCACGGGAGTACATTCCTTAGGACCACAGACCTAAAAGAACCCCGGGTCAGTGGAAGACTTAACTTTGTAATGAGTGATAAACGTATGAGGTTTAGACCAAGTGGCTGCAGCACAAATGTTATCAAGGGGCAATCTGGCTTGGAATGCAGAAGATGTAGAAACTACTCTGGTTGAGTGAGCTTTAATCTTGTGTAGTAAGGGCATATTAGCAGCTGAATAAACAAAGGTGATACAATCAGACAGCAATTTAGAAAGCGTTGTTTTAGCCACTGGTCTACCTCTTCTGGCTTCAGAGAATGACACAAAGAGCTGGTCTGATTTCCTAATATCTTTTGTTCTGTCCAAATAAAATCTAAGCTGTCTGAATGTCAAGTTTGTGCAGCATGTACTCCTATTTATTGGAATGGTTAAGGAAGAAGACTGGTAACTCAATGACTTGGTTGATATTAGATTCTGAACAAACTTTGGGCAGAAAGGAGGGGTTTTGTCCTAAGAGATACTCAATCAGCATGGAAAATCAAATAAGGAGGGCTGATAGATAAAGCTTGAAGTTCTGACACTCTGCATGCAGAAGTAATAGCAACCAGAAATATGGTTTTCAACGAAAAAAATTTGAGATCACAAGATGATGCTGGTTAAAACGGGGGGGGGGAGGGGCATAACGTTTAGATTCCAAGGAGAATAAGGAGTTTTCACTGGAGGCCTCGATGAAAAGTTCCTTTGAGAAAAGCATTGGACATCTTGTGGGACATTATGTTTGGCCCTTCATCTCCAAGATGAAAGTTAGATATAGCAGCCAACTGGACCTGAACTGTTGCGGCTGCCGCCCCTTTATTAAAGATCATAGTCAAGAATTCTAATATGGATGTCAAGGGGGCTTGATAAGGATCAATGTTCTGCTTAGAAGCCCATATGGAAAATCTCTTCCACTTACTAAGATATAATCTTCTGGTGGACGGCTTATGGGAAGACAAAAGGTTTTGTTTTGTCTCACTGGAAAAATTATGAAGCCTGGCTATGAGGAGAACTGGAGCAGCCAAGCTGTCAGCTTCAGTGACTGCAAGGAAGGATGGAGGTCCCCCGACGGATGTGTCAGAAGGTCCGGAACTGGGTCCAGAATCCATGGATCCTCCAAGAGATGATGATGAAGAAATGGGAACCAAATCTGCCGAGGCCAATGAGGGGCTATAAGAATGATGGTCCTTCCCAGAGATTTTGCTTTCTGTAGAAATCTGGGTATCAACGGGATAGGAGGAAATGCACAGAGGAGACCCGGGGGCCAATCGTGTATGAGTGCATCTCTTGCAGCTTCTTTCTCCCAGAGGGGGAATCAGGGCAAAGTAGCTTCTGCATTTCGTGTTGATGTGACTGGCAAAAAGATCGCAGCAAGGCTGGCCCCATTTGCAGAAAATCCTGTCCGCAATCTCAGAACCTTTTGTCTTCCCATATCAGATCTAACTGCACTTCCCTCCTTCCCACTCTTTAAACAAAGGCTGAAGAAACAGAACCTTTTGTCTTCCCATATCAGATCTAACTGCACTTCCCTCCTTCCCACTCTTTAAACAAAGGCTGAAGAAACATCTTATAACAAACTGGTTATGCCCTTGTTGTTACCCTGACTAATTGTCTGCATTCTTTTTTTTTGCCATGTTTCTATATCCTCCCTCCCCTTTTACTTTTTTAATCACTACTTACCCCTTAGTAGCATAAACTACTTTAAACTATTTCCTAAAAATAGGAGATGATCTATCTGTGAACATATTTGTTAACAACCTCACATACATTACTGTAGGAGTATTTTATTCCTTTCAATGTTCCTGTATTTCTTAATTAGCTTATTTTACTGTAGCTAAGGCTCTCTACAGATTTCTAACGATTGTATTACTTTTATATTGGCGTAAATATTTCTCTTTCTATATAGTATTGTTTCTTAGATAGTTTTGACTTTGGAACTACTGTTCTCTCATGTACTGTTTGTCTTACACTTTCATGCTTCCTTTTTCTCAGAAAATTGTACATTATAAACATTTAAATGTTACTGTGGAGCTTTTCTCCCCGGGCCTCTGCTGAAAATGGAAATATATCCAGTTGGACTAGCCTGGTTAACAAATGTAAAATAAATAAAAATAAATAAATCTCTTTCTTGAGGGACCACTCGTGCGGCAACAAGATTGCCCTGCTCAGTTTGTCTGCTATCACGTTGGATCTCCCAGAGATGTGCATTGCCAACAGAAAGTGCTGGGAGGAGACAGCTCACTGCCAAACTCTGAGGGCTTCTCGGCAAAGGGGGTAAGACTTGGTTCCACCTTGCTTGTTCAAGTACCAGACTACTGACATATTGTTTGTCTGAATTGCAATCATTTCTAGAGGAAGAGAGTCCTGGAAGTACTGCAACATCAGAAGTACTGCTCTCATCTCTAGAGCATTGATATGTAGATGTGACTCTTGATCCGTCCCTGTGCCTTGGGCAGTCTTTCCCTGAAAATGCCCCCCCCCAACACTCTATCAGGGAAGCATCCGTGGTCACAGTGGCTATTGGGGGGGTAGTACAAAGGGGCGTCCTACGGTTACATGAAGAGACGTCAACCACCACTGGAGATCTCTCTTGCAAGAGTTCATAATTAAAATCGTGTGATTCATTGGACGTTCCTGATAAGACCACTGAGTGAACAGCAGCCACTGAAGAATCTGCATATGCATCCTTGCTAATGGTATGGCCAAGATCGCTGCAGCCATCAAATCCAATACTTTTAGAACTTCTGCGGCTGGTGCTCTGTCTTTCGATACCAATGAGCTGACATGCTGGTGAAGAAGAGAGACTCTCTCAATTGGTAGTCATAGAGTGGTGGCTGAAGTGTCTAACTCTGCCCCTATAAAAACGATATGCTGCAATGGCGACAAGGCAGACTTTTCTGAGTTGACTGTAATGCCTAAGTGATTGCAGAGTGTCAGAGTGTATTCCCTTGCCTGTATCAGCTGATGCCTGGTGGTGGAGTTAAGGAGCCAATCGTCTAGGTACAGAAACATCTGGAATCCTAGATGCCTCAGGTGAGCCGTGACCACTGCCATGCGTTTGAAAACTCTGGGGGCTGTACAGACCAAGGGGCAGGGCTTGAAATTGATGATGATTAGCTCCCAGCCAGAAAACCAGGTGATCTCTGGATGGCCTGGCCATTTATATGTGGTAGTACGCTTCCTTGAGATCTATCGAGCACATCCAACTGTCTTTCCCTAAAAAGGGAAGTATAGACTGTAGCATGACCACCCAGAACTTCTCTTTCTTCACAAATTGGTCGAGTCTGCTGAGGTCCAAAATGGGTCTCCAGTACCCTGTTTTCTTTGGAACCAAAAAGAATCTTAAGTTCCGAATCCTGTTTGGTCTGCTGGGACTGGCTGGATGACTCTCTTTTTATAGCAACTTATGGACCTCTATAGTTGCTTGTTCTTTGTAACTGGGTGGAACGTCCGGGATTCTCCTTGCCGTTGGGAGAGGAGTGGAGAATGGTATAAAATCCCCTCTGGAAATAATACTTTGTACCCAGCTGTCTTTTGTTATATCTTGCCAGGCGTATGGGTATAAAGATAAGCAACTCCCGACTGCCTCGAGAGCAGGACAGTTGGTCCTACTTACAAGATCGCTGATAGAGTTGACCAGAGAAGTGATCTCTGTCACCCTGGTGTTGCAGACCCCCTCTGCCGCTAGGGTGGCATCTTCCATTATAACCCCCTCCTCTGCCCCTAGAGGGGGGTTCACCATGTGTGTCCTGAAAGGCTCCTTGGGCTTTCCGGAACCACAATTTCCCTCCCTTTTGGCCTTTGGGGGTAAGGCAGAGTAGGGGTGGAAAAACGGACTCCGATGGCAGACAGAGTCTTTCCCTCCTGTTCACATCTGGTCAAAGTTTCCTTCAGTGTACCCTGAAGAGTATCTCCCAACTCCTTAAGGAGATCTCTTTGCAACCTAGTGAAATGGGTCAAATAGTTCAGGGAACAGAGTGTAAAAGTCGCTGAACTACATGCATTTCCCATATCTATCCATGATCCTAGATTCTCTATTAGGAAGATGGATAGACGAGGAAGTCTCAGACATTTCCTTTTTGGTGGCCGCTGCCACAACTATGGCATCAACAGGGACTCCTTTGGACAAAAAGGATTTATCTACTGGAGCAGAAATAAACTTATTAGGCCTCCTAGGAAAAGGCTTCATGGACTCCGGCCCTCCGAGAGACCAGCTGTATGAGCCCATCGAAGGGCGGAAACACCCAAGAGGTGGAAGGTTGAGACCTGAAAGCCTTCAGGAGAACTGACTCGTCCTCTGTAGGGTTTGTGGACTGCCAATCACCCTTCTGCCTAAGGATCCTGAATATCTCTGCAAAGGAGGTATCCTCAGAGGGGGACCGTGGGGACACTTTGGACTCTTCCAAGTCAGTGTCAAATGTTAAAGACTCCTGTGGGGAGTCCAAGTGTCTCCTCTTGCACAATCCCTTCCTGGGGACCTTCTCAATGGGAGCCTCTGGGGAGGTCTCAGAAGTGCAGGGGGTGCCCTTTGGGGCTACCTGAGGCTCAGGGTCTCTACACCTAGCCTGGACAATGGAAGCAGAAGCAGACACAGGCACTTTGGGGATGAGGAAGCCAGACCTGGTGTCAAGGATGTCTTGGGGGACAAGGCTCTCCTCATGGCTTTCAAGGCATTGCGGCTCCGATGAGAAGTAGTCAATGGACCCGAAGGAACCACCAACCCCTCCTGCACCGAGACCGCAGGCTCCGAACTGGAGGTAGAAGCTGAGCTCATCTGAGCCGAAGCCCCAAAAGGAAGAGCCGGCACCGACAAGTAGGTGCGACTATCTTCTCCGGACCCGACAGGAGAGTGTCGACTCCTAGAGTCCCCGGTCGATGCTGAGGATGTCAGAGTAGATGGAACCGAGGACACTGGAGCAGGTCTCGGCTCGAAAGGCTCCACAATCAACAGGTCAGCCCCCTCCGGCTCCAAAGATCCGGTACGGCTCAGAGGAGGAGCAGTCAAGTAAGGAGTAGTGGGTCTTCGGTTCCAACAACAATTTAGCAAGGGCTGGTGCCTGTAAGAGCTTCTGCACCAATCAGTCCACATCCAAATCCAACAGGCTGACAGGAGACGTAGAAGAGTGCACCGATGATGCTGACTGAAGAAGTGGAGATGTAGGTCTCTCAGATACCGGCTCCAGAGCTGTGGGCTGGCTCCGAAACAAAATGACAGTCTGCTCCAAGGTCTGTGGAGCCGATGTCACAGGATTTTCCAATTTCTTGGACTTCTTGGACAGTTTGGATTCCGTAGAATCCCCTGAGGACTTAGAGGACTTGCTGGCCACATCCTGGTCACTCAATGCTTCATGAAACAAATGCTTCAACAAGCCTCTGTCAATTAACTTTCTTTTCCTCTCCAGTAAAACCCTAGAGAAAAAAAGAGTAGCAAATACTGCAAGACTCCTGTAAATGGACAGCCCCTAAGCAGTAGATGCACGTTACATGGCCATCAGTCATCGACATCCTTTGCCCACAGTCTGGACACTTTTTAAATCCAGACTTTGGGTGCTTATCCTTGTCCTCAGACATATCCAACAATCAAAATGCCTTAGGCTTAACACAGAAACCAAGCACACAACAAGCCTAATAAAAAAAGACACTCAATATATAAAGTATTAAAGAACCACACCTAGGCTCTAAAAACACCACACAAAGCCTAGAAGACAGCCAAAATTACAACTAACTGTAAGATAACACACACACACACTATAAACAATGGCCCGAAAACAAAGGCCAACGCTAAGCTAAATGTATGTGTGTGTGTGTGTGTGTGTGTGTGTATATATATATATATATATATATATATATATATATATATATATATATATACATACATACATACATATATATGTACATGTATAAAAATGCAAGAAAATTAACTAGGCCAAAACACGAGGCCACTAAAACTATACTAAATAACACACGTGGGAAAAGGGGAGCTTTTAAAAAGCTACACAAGACTATCTAACAACAATTCAGATGGAACAATAGAAAAAAATTGAAATAACTTGCAAAAACATGCTTTTTTGAAGAAATACTGGCTCGAGCAAAACTGGAACCCCTGTGCCATGGCAAACTAGATCTGAGGTAATTCCCAGTGCATCTTGGCATAAGGGGCTTGGTCTTGAGCTACTGGTAAACCTCGAGCTTTGCAAATGGCCGTACCAGAGCCGATGGATCTGCAACGAACCCATCAGTAAAGAATGAATGGCAAGATTGAACAACTTCACATCAATAATTAATAAAGACTAAAGGGTTCATCTGGGTGGGGAAATGGCAAGAGTTAACTGGGATAAGTTGATCCTATCACCTTAGAACTAGGTGGTTTAGGATTACCTGATTTCAAGGGATATTTTAGAGCTACATAGTTAACGCTAACATATATAACACAAACAGAAGCTTATTATTCAAAACGGAAAGGGATGATAATGAAACAGGGAGGAAATTCCAGAAACAGAGAGTGGGATTTTGGATGCAGATCACTAAGGATAATAATAACAACCATGCAGAATATTGTATTTATAAAGTAGCAGAAAGCATTTTGAGAATTAAGCCAATGGGAGAATGGGGAAGGAGATTTTACCAATAGGGATGACTGCAGGCAGGGGTACAGAAAATGGGCAAAAGGGGTTGGAATTTACTGGATATAATTGGCAAAGCAGCCAAGATATTGGGAGCAAATAACTACAGAGGGAAATGTAACTAGGATGAGGCCAAGAAGGCATTTGGACTGCAGGCTAGAAACTACCTTCCCTACCAGGGATTGATATTAGAATATAGGCAAATCAAAAGGGATAGGGGAATCTTGAGTGAAAGACCTGCTCTGGTGTGTTTTCCAGCCTAAACTACAACAGAAGCTGTTGCTAAAAATGGATAATTAGTAGGGCATATAAAATATTGCATGACAACTATAAGAATCAAAGGAGGTTAGAAAAGATTGGGAGAGAGACTGGCAAAGCAATTTACAAGTGAACAATGGGAGGATGTATGTTTGACTCTCAAGTACGCAACAAAATCCAGAAAGTTTAGGATCTTTGCTTGGAAGTGTTTGCATAGGTATTTTTACACCCCAAGCAGACAAAGACTTTTTCTAAGGTAGATAGCAAATGTAGGAGGTATGATGGGAAGAAAGAAGTAAGTGGGATCATGTATTTTGGGAGTGTAACAAGTTGGCTGATTTAAAAAATTCCCTACACAATACTCTGTCAGAAACACTGAGTGAGCAAATGGCTGTAACTAAGGGTACAATTATTTTGAGCTTGGATACAGGATCTGAATTCTGTTGGCTGCCAAAAAAACAATTAGTGGAAAATAAAAATCAAACTCTACACCAACTGTATTTGAAGTACTGAATATAGAAGGAGGAAATTACATAGAAATAAATGGAAATTGTGGGATCAATACATGCAGGATAATGTTCAGGAGAAGGAGTGAGTGAGATTTAAGGGAAGGCAGGAATTCAGCAATTTTTGTAATGTTGCACGGATGAAAAAAGAAACTATATGTGATATATAATGTATGCAAATGAAAAAAATTTTAGCATGCTTTGTTTTTCTGTCAATGTATGTTCCCTGTCTTAAGGAATAATTTAATAAAGGTGTTTAAAAATGTTGTGAGGATTCAAATAGTCACCTGAATAAGGCAGGAAACTGGATGCCTTTTTTTTAATGTATTACTTTTCCCTTCTTTCCTGCTGACCATCAGCCCCCCATAGGTCTCAGGCCCATTTGTCTTTGACACAAAAGGTCCTGTATCAAGCAAGAGTTAACTTGAGATGAGCCGCCAGACAATCATGGAAGGGTCTGTACACCTGCCTATGCTCAATCTTTAACCCTGACTACTGTGGGAGGATGTCTTCATCCCATAAGGCTGTGGCTCTGTTTACACTCCTGAATAGAACTGGTACATCTGAGTTTCAAGACAGACAGAAATTCTCTCCAGGAGGGAGAACTACTTGGCATCACACCCCACTTTAAGCCCTAAATTCATGTCCAGTACAGACTGTAGAGGCATTTCTATTTAGTCCCTAACCCCATTCCCAAATGTCTGACATAAGCACTGAATCACAGCAGGGGATCCTATTCCCACCCATGAGAGGTACCATCAATGACTCTGGATTTCAAGCTTCTACCTCTGGTTATGGCCACTGGTAATGTTCAGGAGGCCATGGCAACCACCTCCCCCTCCCCCTAGGATGGGTGAGCTGCTCACTCTCTTACACACCCACTTGGTTTTTCCAGCATCTAAATCTCTACCCAATCTCAAGGTATTTCAGCTGTAGTCAGAGCCTCATGTCTGTACATCACAGAGCAAGGTTTGGATACTGTATTTGGTCAAAAGTGAAATGCAGCCAGTGCTTTTCCTATCACTGGATACTTACAAGTGCAACTAACTATGGATGAGCAAGTTGTTGCATAGAAAAGCAGTGGAGCTCACTTTATACATAATGAGCCAAAATCCTATAAAGAAGACTGGTTTAAAGGTGTCAAGGCTGAAGATAGAACAGTTATGCCATGCTCTGGAAATGGTTATTATTCCCATGTGCAGCTTCATTCTGTTCACTTCAGAGACATTCCTGTCCATCATACTGACATCAAAAAAGCAAGGATGAAGGCAATCAATATGTCCAATGTTTTATGTAAGCAGTGCAGATGCACAGGGTCACACAGACCTCGCACACCATGGACTACACATGCACAAAATGAGAAGCATGGCTGGGTGTGCCAACTAAAATACATCTCCACTTTTAAAATGCATTTGATCAGAGAGGTACTGAATCTGGGTCTATCTTTAGTGCCTTCCAGGAAATGTAATGTCTCTGATGTTTTGCTAGATCTGAAGTTGTTTGTATGGAATATTGCACTTAAATTGATGTATAGGAAGAGCGAGTGTATGCAGATTCCTTTTAAAAGGCGAGACAATTTATGCCTGTGAATCCCCCACTAGCTGAGGCATTTTTTAAACTTTGGCTTTGTGAGGATGAAATTTATTAGTTATTTAATACTCAACATAGGCAGGCATTTTTTTAATTTAGACAGGATACAATTTAAAACTCTGAATGATTTAATTCATTTAACTGATTATATACATAATATACATAATTGTAGGAGGTATTGTTGTATGTTGTATTGCTGATTATAAGTAAAAGTATTGTATTAATGCTAGAAGACTTAGACATATATGGAATGTAAATAAGGGATGTTGTAGATTTGATAGGGAATATATTTTTTATTATTTATTTTTTTTTTTGGAAGGTCTATTGAAGATCTTCTTATTTCTCACCATGAGCTTTGATATCTACTTCAATATATGACTCCCAAATCCCCCCAAGGACCCCCCTTTCCCATGAGACCTACTGTCTCTGGAAAGGCTGGCTATAATAAACTATATCCTATATTATGCCCCTGTATTGAACTTTGCCTATTTACTATATTGCCAGTATTATAAGCAATTTTATAGACATTTTGAGTTTTTTAAGGATATTGGCTCAATGGTCTGAATGTCTCTGTGACCATGGATGCTGTTTTCATTGTTCTCTGTAATCATCACGATATTTGAATTGACTTTGACTTTTGTTTTTAGATTGTTTTTGGGATATGAATCATCAATCTAGATATCGATCTCGACCTGATTTTTCTGGATTATAGCTTATTTGACTAATTAATTGCTTTATGTTTAATTTATGTTTAATGATAGATATTTTATTCAAAAGTGGGTGGTGCTAGGGAATAGTTGTGAATAGTTATGCAAATGCACCGCTTTCATTTACCCACCTTAAAACTATGTAACCCATTTGTAAATAATGTTTTATACCCATTTGTAAATAATGTTTTTTGTTATGGAGTGTTTTGTGAGATGGTTGTTTTTACTGGACTATTAGGTGTATGGGTTATCAGGAATTCACAAGTTTG
This sequence comes from Protopterus annectens, assembly GCF_019279795.1. Taxonomy (NCBI): domain Eukaryota; kingdom Metazoa; phylum Chordata; order Ceratodontiformes; family Protopteridae; genus Protopterus; species Protopterus annectens. Next base: position 1,321,347,784 of record NC_056728.1, on the reverse strand, counting down.
AGCATTCACTCTAACTGCTCTAGCTTTTTTTTGGATGTACGCATCCTGAGGAATGGGAGTAGGTTAGATACTACTTTGTGTAAGAAATCTAGTAAGGTTAATAATACATTGCATATCTGTAGTATGCATCCCAAAAGATTAAAGTTGAGTGTTATGAAAGGACAATTTTTTAGGGCTGTTAGACTACATACTAGAGACAGTGATATGCGTGCCTCCTTTGATGCCCTAGGAAATGGAATATAAGCAACGTGGATATTACAACTTAGATATTACACAGGTACAGAGTGATATCCTCTTTTATAGGCATGATAGAGCTAGACCTAGACCTTATTTTGATTCTAGTGATGCAGCAGTTAGTAATATGACCTATAAGGATCATCTTAGGAGTTCCCTTACATTTTCAAGTGACGTCAGGTGTGTGTGTGAGATCATTAGAAAGCACTGGAAAGTCTTGATATCAGACCCAAAATACACAGAGGTCTTTGATAATGAACAGGTTTGTTTTTAGGAATAATCCCTCCCTTAAGAGGATGCTTTGCTATAAACTGTTTGTTTCTAAAGAGCCGGTAAGAGACAGAAAGGTTGGGACATATCCATGTGGAGCGGTTTACTATCATTAGTGCGAACGACAATCTGCCGGCACATATGCTGCCGAAAATCAGATTGTTGTTCACAAAATGTGAACTGTACAGGATAGTCGAACACACTTGTGCAAATGCAGTAGTGCATTTGCATAAGTGTATTCGACTAACTGAACAAAGATTGCGGTACAGTGGGGACTGGAATTTCATCCAAATCCCCACTGTGGTGCGTTCTCTGAGTTGGAATATATTTTTAGCAGGGTATGCTGGGGGGGGGCTTGCCCCCCTGCAGAAATGTGATATTTCATATAGGAGTTTGATGTACATCAGCTCCTATATGGATATCACGTGATATTTTTTGATGACAATGTTGACCCAAATGTGTCAATCATTTGGGTTGACATTGTGAAGCCGTCAGAATTCTGGGTTCGGTTGTTTCTTTCGATAATGCGAATGGAATGTGTTTTGCCTTTCGCACTAACAATAGTAAACCATGTGGAGCATGTAATGTATGTAGTTACATCAGAGCCAATAGCTGTTTTATACATCCTCTTAGTAGATGTTCGTTTGCGTTTGAGTTATTTGCTAATTGTAATACAAATGATTTGGTATATCTGGCTGTTTGTGTAATTTGTGGCTCATATTATGTTGGCAAGACCAACAGATGTCTTGGGGATCATATAAAGGTAGACGGTTATGTAATTAATAAGGTTGATCCTAGGAATGTATTAGCTAGACACATTGCTAAAGGAGGAGCCACAAATAAATTTAAATTTATGGTACTTGAGAAGTATAAGGCTTCTGCAAGAGGAGATGATACTAGGACTCGTACAGACTGCCTAGAAGTAAAATGGATTTTCATACTTGCTGTTAACAGGGGTATTGGATTGAATGGCAATGTCCCTTTAAAACCAACTCTAAGATCTAGAGGTTTGAAATGATGACTGGTTGTTTTTAATTCATTTTATTATACAAGTCATGCATTTTATTTATGTTGTTAGATCTGAAGAAGCAACTGTGTTGCAAAAGCGCTCATCTCTGCTTGCTTTGTTATTTTAATAAAGTCTTTCGGCCTTTTCTGACCTCCACAAAGAGACCAGTCATCAGTGAAGTCCCACAGGGTTTTTTGGTGGGACCTCTCCTGTTTGATATCAACTTTTTTGAAGTAAAAAAGTTAATATCAAAGGGCTTTGGCTGACTAAATTTGCTAAGCTCAGCTCAGCTCTGCTGATGACTGCAAGCTAGGGGCAGTCATTGAATCCCCAAATGACCTGGGCTTTTCCCAACTAAATAACTGGTGCCAAAATCATGGACTGAAACTAAATACCAAATAATGCATTACTGTCTCCTTTGGGAAGTGGTTAGTCATATCAACAGTATTCCCCTAAGAGATGACACATTTGTTCGAGATTTGGGAACATATGTGGACAATGACCTAACTTTTGACCATCATATATCCATTGTTTTAAGAATGTCCTTCTATATTGCACAGCTTATAAACAAAGGGATTCTGTCTAGATCTAGGGATGTGACTGTCCCCTTTTCCTCAGCCCTCATTAAGCCAATCACTGAATACGATGCCCCCTTTAGTGTGTATCTGGCCAGACACATGCAACAACTGGGACACCCACAGAGATATCTTACTAAAATAATATAAAGCCTAAACAATGCTTCCTATATGGACAGACTCAAAGCCTTGTCACTATACTCAGTATCCCAACCACTGCTAAGAGGTGACCTGTGTCTGGCATATAAGGAATCCTCCGACCCAATACTGACAGATTTACTGAACACCAGCAAATCACATGGCATCAGAAATACTCAGTCTAGAGATGTAAACCTGTTCAACATCAACAGAGCAGTTTGGAGGGACAGATGTATCTCTCAGATTATACTGCGTCTCTGGAACAGACTTCCAATCCACATAAAACAAAAGTGATCCTGTCTATATTCAAGTGCAACTTGGATCTATGATGGGAAACAAAATTTACTCCAGCACTGCCCCTGTACTACTAATGGACAGAGGGAGCGCCTAAATACTTTATTCAATGCATGGGTTCCCTCAAATTATCTATGGGATGATCCCTGTTATTCTCATTAGGGGTAATACATAACTATCAACCATAGGATACGCATGACCAATCTCTAACCCAGTGGGACAGGTTAATTCAAGCACAAAAAGGGAAACTGGATTGGCTTAAAATGACCCTCAAGAGTAGCTAGCCTAGTACTTACCTATGAACCTATTTAAAGCCATCAGCAACCGAATGCTGAAATAGTGCAGGGAATAAAGTGGGCAAAACAAGCACAACAGAAACATGTTGTTGAATGCAAATACAGAGTTACTACAACAGCAGCATGAAAATAAACAAATTCTTCTGAAATTTTAAACAGTGCCCAGTCAAGGACATTTCTGGCAAGCAGTGAGGAAAGAAGCCATACTGAATGAGACACTATAGTTGAGCAGCAAAAGAAATGGCTAGCTACTCAATGCTGAACAGTAAATATATGTGGAAAATCTCCAGGGAGTGCTGGATGTTTGTGCATCTGGGAGGAGCATAACTTATCAACTACACCTAGGTCCAGTCACTGAACCTGACTAAAAGGTTCAAGCAGTAACACAAAGTTAAATCTTATTTAAAACTGTTGGTGACATGACTTTCTGGGAGACTAGGTCAGTGAGGAGTGAAAAATGCAAATGCTTCTAGGTTCACAAATTGGAACACTGAGATCTACAAACAGCCCTAATGTGAGTTAAATTAATACAGGCTTGAAATAAACAGATGTCATATAAAGCTTTCTTCAAAACTTAAAGAATGCAGACATACCATACTGATAGAATGATAATCCTCTTTCCCGAGCACTCTTCCTAATTTCATTCACGGCAACCAAAAGTGTAGCTGAAAGTGAGTGAAAAAGAATCAAGTGAGTTCATGTGTCAAGCAATTTAAGACAATTATAAATATTTTTTTTCCCAAATGCAGATGTTCAGAATGCTCATTTATTTGCTGGCATCACCTCCACAGACACATCTCAACAATAAGCATCAGTTGCTATCTTGCTGGCTTTCACTGATAGGGTCCCAGCATATCTGCCCCTTTCCTGTATCTCCTAAGCTGTTCTCCACTTCCACCTCAGCCAGTGTGCTATACTCTACTTTAACACCGCCACTTTCAGGCAAAGGAGTATTTTCTTATTGCCTCTGTGAACCACCAAATCTGAAGTCTGAGGTAATGTGCCACTTTTACTTCCTCACAAGTTTCTTCCAGCTTACAACTCTAAACTTCTGATGTGCAAATTAAATTCAGCTGTCACTTTCAACAGGAAGAAGAGCTTCAATTCCAATAACGTTTAAGTGTTCTCATAGCATGTCTCCAGCTGTCCACATAAACCAGTCTCTAGTCTTTCCAAATCACTTCGTATGTGGTGACCAAACTCGTGCACTCTTTTTTTTTTTTTTTTTTAATAGAGTTTGGGCAGTATGTGATGTGTCTAATCTACCAAAGCCAATAAACATCACATTGTCTCCAGATTTTAAACCTGATGTTGCTTTCAGCACCACCTGCCCCTCTTTATGCAGGGCAGTCTCTATTTGGGCATGTGTATCCTGCAAACACAAACAAACAAAAACATGCAAAATGTTAAATGTCCTGAGATATTAGAGCAAAAATATTAATGAAAATGATGTACTTAACATAACATTGGATTTATGTTGTCTTATTCCATCTGGCTCAACTGATGGGTTATTGGAAATGACATCAAGGCTCATCCCCCATCTAGAATTCCCTCTTGTTCCTACAATACTTTAGATCAAATCTGCCCACTTGCACCTTTATGCCTCTCCTTATTCTTCTTCTTCTTTCGGCTTTTCCCAGTTAGGGGTCGCCACAGCAGATCATCTGTCCGCTCATGATTGGCAGTGGAGTTTTACGGTGTTGAGTTGCCAGCCCGGTGCCCAACCTTCCACAGAAAGCACACACACGCACACACTCACACCTAGGGCCAATTTAGAGTGTCCAATCCACCTACTGCATGTCTTTGGGATGTGGGAGGAAACCGGAGCACCTGGAGAAAACCCATACGACCACAGGGAAGACATGCAGACTCCGCACAGAAGGCACCCCAGCCGAGAATCGAACCAGAAAACCTCTTGTTGTGAGGTGGCAACGCTAACCGCTGCAAAACCGCGGTCACCCCCCTTTATGCCTCTCCTAAACATACTAAAAGAGAGTAGAATAAACAGTGATGAGTGAAAAAAAACTGTTCCAAGTCTGTAACATAACACAAGGCCCTGGGCAGGTCTAATCTGGTTAATCAAGAACAACAAGATTACAATTTAGGTAAGGGGGACAAAGGGAGGGAAGGTTTAGCTAGACGAAAGAAAACAAAAAGGATCTAGTGCACATAATCTTCAAATCTGATGTTATCTTTTCTGTCTGACTCAACAGATGAGATATTCCCCAGCTACTAATAATCAGGGGTGGTCTCATGAAAATATATTCCGAAAAAATAGTGAAGCTAAAGGATACACAGGATCTAGACTGCACAGTCAGCTTATAGTGAGATACAAATATGTTAAAACCAGCACAAATCTCATCTACTGGTACAGAAGCTGCAACCACTCTGACTGAGCAAGCTCTTGGTTTGTGAGGGAGAGACAGACCCTTTTTTTAAAACAAAATCAACAGAGTCAGAGATTCACCTGGACAATGTGACTTTTGAAACATCGTGTCCCATTTTGGTTCTTGAGAAGGAAAGAAACAGCTGATTTTCTTAATGCCCTTGGTATGATGCAGGTAGAATCTTAATTGGTGGTGAACATCTATCAAATGCAAGGTATATTATCTTCTACCAGAAAAATTTGGGAAGAAAACTGGCAGGTTAATAGACTGGTTAAGGGCAGCTTCTGAGGCCACTACTGGGAGAAAATATGGATTGGTCCGAGGAGATAACCTATCCTTACAAAATATCAAGTAAGGTGGTTTGTGAGATAAGGCCTATAAGTCAAATTCTCTTAGATGACTTAATGGACACTATGAAAATAGTTTTCCAAAACAGAAATTTCAGTTCTGCTAATGCTGCTGGTTCGAAAGGAGGTTGGGTTAAAGCCTGAAGCAGCAAAGTAATATCCCAGTAAGGAACTGGATCTTTGATAGGGGGTCTGAGAAGAAACGCTCCCCTTAAAAGGATTTAGAGAGTCTGAAAGATGCAACAGCGGTGGCACTCTGTTTTTCTCCCACATTAAAAATCAGTATAGCTGTTAAATGAACCTTAATGGTAAAAAAGCTAGCACCTTCCTGAAACAACTCCACCAAGAAATACAGATGACATGATAAAGCTGCTGAGAAAAGATCTAAACCCTTAAAAGAAGCCCAGACAGTAAACCTCTTCAATTTACTTTTGTAAACCTTTCTCGTGTCCTGTTTTTGAAATGAAGATAACATGAGAATAACTGATGCAGAAAGACTGGCATCCCTGGCTATTACTGTTATTGTTCATCCAGTGTCAACAATGGCCTGGCATCCCTGATCATCACTGTTACTTCAGGAACCATGCTGTTAATTTCAGGACTTTCAAGTCTTGATGTGGCTTCCTCCAGAGTGCAGTAGCTGGGCAACTGTTCAGAATCACTGAATGGGTTTCCTCAGTAAAGGGACTTCAAAACCCTTGATTATGCAGTTTGCCTCTGCTGCTGGGGAAATACCCATTAAAATTGCTTTTCCCTCTGCCCCAGAAAGGTCTGTCACCAAAAGAGTTTGGGGCAAAATTCTGGAATTTACAGGAACCACAAGTTCTTTCCACAAAGGAAAAAGTATGCCTACAGCAGACTGCCATTTACAGTCTTGTTCACTTCTGGTGAGTATATCTTTGATCTTGGGTCCAAAGACTGTTGGAACTATTGAAGGAAGCATTGACAAAGGACATTTTAAAGCTCTCAGCAAAATCGCAGAGCTGCATCCATGTGTGTCAGCAGATAGCAATGCCAGTGCCTGCCGCTCTTAACATGCCACTAGCTGAGTTGGACAGAAGCTGCATGGACACATTAGACATCGACTGCAGGAAAGACAGCTGAGATTACACTGTTTTTGGCGTCTATATTCGATAGTCGAACACTTAAATGTTCGAATCACTAAAGAACAAACTTTAGTGATCGAACGCTTAAATGTTCGAATATCTATAAAAACATATTTAAAGAAAAAAAGAAGAAGTAAAAGGTTTAAGCAGGGGAGCAAGCCCTCCTGCACCCTCCCCCGCTACTTAAATATACCAACTCTGAGATTTCACTTCAGTGTGCTACAGTGCGGAAACAGAAAATTTCCCATTTCCTGCACTGTAGTGCGATCTTGGAGTTGGTATATTTAGGTAGTGCGGTATGGGGGTGCACGGGGCTTGCCCCCTGCTTACACCCTTTTGTTTTCTTTTTTTTTTAATTTTTATGTATATTCCAACATTTAAGCATTCAATCACTAAAGTTTGTTCTTTAGTGATTCGAACATTTAAGCATTCGAATATCTAATATAGAACATTTTTTGTATATCAGCATGCAAGTTACCTGATGGTGACCTGGATAGCTCCTTGGTCAAGTCCCACTGGAAAAAAGCCATATGGACTAGATAATTCATCATGCAAAGAGCAAATGTCACTGAAGTGCAAGTACACTTTCCAAATCTGTCCAACACCCTGGACTCCCTGCTAAAGGAATGGGTAGAAGAAATTTCCTTTTTTTTTGAAGCTGCAGCAAACACTACGGCATCAACAGTAGGACTCTTGCTATGGTCTATTCCTAGAAGAAATAAGTATTTCATCAGGTTTTCTTAGGAATGGCTCCACCACACTGAGTTCTTTCCATGGGCTCAGCAGTGAGTGGAACCAGCCAGAACGTAGATGAGCCAGCCCCAGAAACATCAAGGAATACAAACTACTCTTGGTATGGGGTTTCAGTGGACCAACCTCCCCTTTATTTCATAAAATTTCAAGAATGTCTCTTGGGGGGGGGGGTCCTGGGAACCCCTCCCCTTCCTCAAAGTCAGTATCTTCAGTGAGTGATACCTGAGGGGAGTACAGAGGTCTTCTCTTTCTTCTCTTGCAAGTCTGCTTCCTATGACCTTCTACAGTGGGAGACTTCAGAGATGGCTTAGAACCAGAAGGGGAACTTGTCAATGAGAAATCCCTTGAGACCTACTAAAGCTGGCTGTCACTGTCTGACAGGACAAGCAGAAAGAGGAGCAAAAGAATCCAGGGGAGATTGGAAAAGAGCCTAGTGCATGTGACAGACCTCCTTTCTCAACCTAGAGAGAACCCTGTCAAAAGCCTCGAAAGCAGAAACCAAAACCGGTGTTGAGGATAAGGTCTGAAAATCTTAATGAAGGAATGTCCCTGGCCCTGATCTGACTTGAAGCTGTCACTGCAGCCATGCTAAGGTCAAAGCACCCAAGGGTAGGAATGGCTCTGGAGTCGATCCTGAGCCTCATACTTTGGCCCCAACCTCTTGGTTCCGAGACCCTTTGCAAGGGTCCTTCTGACTCAAAAGGATGAGACACACCATCAGGCTGGAAGTTGTCCAAACTCTCAGTTCCAAAAAAGGTCCTTTCACAGACATCACTCAGAGCCATGGCCACTGGATCTGACAGATGGACCAGAGAAGGAGATACTAGCAAGGGTGTTATTGGGACCTGTCCTGAAGCCCCCAGTGGAGAAGGATCTGGGAGGATTCCCATCTGGATCTGTCTCCTAAGAAACTTTCACATCATCTTGTTGACATCTGCTTCTGAAAGGCTTCTCGACAACTGACAGGACCTGAAGCAGGATGTCATGGAGGGTGGCCTGGAAGATTGGGTGGGGGTCAATCTTTCCTGGATGATTGTGAATGGAGGCAAGGACTGGCTGAAGATAAATGTCATGAAGTTGAGGTTGATCATAGCCGAACCCTGTCCTATATGATCACTGGATCCAGCTGTCTCTGTGTCATCACTCCTTTAACAGGAAGGGCCCAACAGATCCAGGGATCTATTTCAAGTTTTCTCCTTTTATTTCTATTTTTCCTTTTTCTTGCTTCTCTCTTTAGAACTCTTAGATTTGTCCCCCACTTTCATGGCTGAAGGAGAAGCAGAAGCTAATGCTGAAGTGTTCGATTCTCCAGCTTGGGCAGGGAGGAGACCCTTTAGTACAAGTTTGTTTCTGTGACAAATCAGAGGCCTGGTTCCAAAGGAAGCACAGGACTCACATTCTGTAACAAGGTGGTCATGTGGGTCTTGGGTGAGCATCTTGTGCCAGCATGCAATGTACTTTTTGAAACCAGATGCCTCGTCACTCGTGGTTAGATCCAGCAACACACTCTCAGTAATAACACTGAAGGAAAAGAAATTTAACAACAAGCACCAAAGAGTTAGCAGTCTATTACAAAAAGGTAAAGATAAGAGCAAGTTTTGTTTTTTTGTTTTTTAATTATACTTGTAGATAAGGTAGGGGAGAAAGGCAGGAAGAAACTTCCTGAAAAGCACTACCTACTGTATAAGGAGATAGTCTAGCAAAGAGACTAACAAGAACAACTGAAGGTAAAGGATACAATAAGCTGGAAAAAAATAGAAAAACATGTTCCAAAAGGCTAATAAATTTCACTAATCTCTATGACAAGTGCTGAGTCCCCAGCTCATGGTCGAACTCAACAGGCGGTAAACAAGACCTATGGGATTGTAGGAATAAGACGGAATTATGTATAGGAAAGAAGCCTGAGGCCTGGATCCAAGAGCTTAAAAAAGGCGCCAATGTCAGATCTGATAAGATCCAATAACTCATCTGTTGAGTCTGAGAGAAGACAGCACTGGATCCAAGGTTCTAATTGTTGTATAGAACAATTAGATGTATCCAAAATATTTTAATGCAATTGGAAACTACAGACAACTCAAATTCTGCAAATGTGACCTTCAGTTTTGAGAAAAAAAGTCCATTCCTTTACAGTGGTGTGGATATGGTTTGTCTTGCAGAATTCATACATGTTTCTATAAAAAAAAAATGTCCAGCTTTGGGCACTTGAAAAGGGGGCAACTCCACTTTGTGTGCACCTGTGACCACGACTCCCAAATGATTGCTTAGCAATGTACTATTAACACTAAATTCACTCTTTTAAGTTTACCATAAAAACAGACACAGCATCACACCATGACAAAAGCAGTATATACACATTCACTTCAAACTTAAAATAACTCCCAGAATACACTCTTGTTTGTGTTATTACAGACTCTAAATTACAGCTTGAATACTACATGTGAATATCACATTTACATGAAACCTGACATATACACTGAACAACTTATATGATACAATGCCCTTCCTAGTAACTGAAAAGTCCCTTACAAGCAACTACATGACTATGGCCATATGGATATCTAATAGTACAGTACATCCTTCTGAAGATACAGTGGCTATAAAAAGTGTACACACCCCTGTTAAAATGCCAGGTTTTTGTGATATAAAAAATAAGACCACAATAAATCATTTCAAAACTTTTCCCACCTTTAATGTGACCTATAACCTGTACAATTCAATTGAAAAACAAACAAATCTGTTAAGGTGAAAAAATACAAAAAAAATAAAAAATGTACAATAAGCTAAGTGTGCAAACCCTTAAACCAATACTTTGTTGAATTACCTTCTGATTTAATTATAGCATTCAGTCTTCTTGGGTAGGAGTCCATCAGCATGACACATCTTGACTTGGCAATATTTTCCCACTCTTCCTTGCAAAAGCACTCCAAATCTGTCAGATTGCGAGAGCATCTCTTGTGCACAGCCCTCTTCAGGTCACCCCACAGATTTTCTACTGGATTTAGGTCTGGACTCTGGCTGGGCCATTTCAAAAGTTTAATTTTCTTCTGGTGAAGCCATTATTTTGTTGATTTGGATGTATGCTTGGGGTCATTGCCGTGTTGAAAGGTGAAATTCCTCTTCATCATCAGCTTTCTAGCAGACTCCTGAAGGTTTTGGGCCAAAAGTGACTGGTATTTGGAACTGTTCATAATTCCCTCCACATTGACTAAAGCCCCAGTTTCAGCTGAAGAAAAGCAACCCCAGAGCATGATACTGCCACCACCATGCTTCATCGTGGGGATGGTGTTCTTTTGGTGATGCAAAGTGTTATTTTTACGCCAAACATACCTTTTGGAATTGTGGCCAAAAAGTTCAGCCTTGGTCTCATCAGACCATAACACATTTTCTCACATGCTTTTGGGAGACTTGATGTATTATTTTGCAAATTTTAGCCAGGTCTGGATGTCGTTCTGTGTAAGAAAAGGCTTCTGTCTTGCAACCCTACCCCATAGTCCAGACATATGGAGACTACAGGAGATTGTTGTCACATAGTACACAACCAGTACATGCCAGAAATTCCTGCAGCTCCTTCAGTGTTGCTGTAGGTCTCTTAGCAGCCTCCCTGACCAGTAATTATCACGTCTTTTCATCAATTTTGGAGGGATGTCCAGTTCTTTGCAACGTCACTGTTGTCCCACATTTTCTCCACTTTTTGATGACTGTCTTCACTGCGTTCCATGGTATATCCAATGCAGTGGAAATTTTTTGTATCCTTCTCCTGACTGGAACCTTTCAACAATGAGATCCCTTTGATGCTTTGTAAGCTCTCTGTGAACTATGGCTTTTGCTGTAGCAGGCAACTGAGTAAATGTCAGGAGAATCCTACTAGGACAGCTGAACTTTATTTGGGGTTAATCAGTCTCTTTAATTGATGGCAGGTGTGTACCTAAGAAGAATGAATGCTGTAATTAAAGCAAAAGGTGCTTCAACAAAGTATTAGTTTAAGGGTGTGCACACTTATGCAACCAGCTTATTGTACATTTTTTTATTTTTTATATTTTTCCCCTAACAGATTTGTTCATTTTTCAACTGAATTGTACAGATTATAGGTCACATTAAAGGTGGGAAAAGTTTTGAAATTATTTATTGTAGTCTCATTTTTTTATATCATAAAAACCTGGCATTTTAACAGGGGTGTGTACACTTTTTATATCCACTGTATTTGCTATTACTAACATATGACCCATAGAAGGCCTGTTAATTGCCCATGATAAGATTTACAAAGTAAATTTCTTCTCTCAAATTTTCCATCACTGACTTGTACTCTTCCATCTACTACCAACCTTTTTGTAGCACTTTTCAGGGTGCTTGTCCAGTTGTAGCAGCATCACATCTTACTTGCTGTAGAGGGAGGGGGATTACACTGTTGAATGGATGGGTTTGATGTGTGAATTAGAGAATGCGTTGGTATCTGATTGGCTGTGTATATGTGAGGGCGTGCTAGTGCATGTTGACACTACAGGACAACAGACAAATGTCCGGTGACTTTATGAAAGTGTGTAAATGAATGAATATATGTTTTGTGTGCATGTGTGGGGGTGCACTCAATTATCACAATAAAGCACAAATCATATTGACGCTGCTCTTGAAATGCGTAGCAGCCACTTATTTGGTGGAATCCAGTTTTGCTCTCGAAACAAAGAAAAAAAAAATAAAACTGATTTAAAGAAAGAGCTCCTCTCTTCAAACTGTGCAAAATAAGTGTGACAACCTGCTAAAGGATATTTAGTTTCTTATTTCTATCAGAAAAATTAAGATAGTTTCTGCTGGAAAACTTATTTATTCAAACTGTGAGAAAACTCAATAAATAGTTCAAATCCAGTGAAGATTTTGGTGCAAATGATGGATGAGGCCTGCCTTTTTTCTTTAAATGCTAAAGAAAAAAAAGAAGTAAATAGAACCAAAATACCCAAAATAATAATGTGGTGCTCCTCCTTATTCACTAAAATTTGCTGATATGTTTGCTGGATTTAAACTGAGGCAGAGCAATCAACTGTCATCTTAAACTACCTTTGCTTACTTTCATTATGGGGACTGTCAACAGCCTGCTGATCTTATGGCACTTCTTCAGTAAAGAACCAAGGGGGCTTTTACACAAGACTATGTAAAATATGTAAAATCTGGTCAAGATACCAGGAAACCTACAATTTTACACTGTATGCACTTAGAGGTATTTTAAATGTGAGGTGGTGGGGGGTTATCAGTGACTGCTGTATACGCTAGTGATACTGTAAGTTTTCTTAATTGCAACACTTCCAGGTTTTACTGAAACAAGATAAGGAATATTGGAAAGAAGCAAGTGATCTTGGGCTGCTGGAGGAAGAGGAGTTAAAAATACATCAATCTTATTAAATGCATTATTAAAATATGATAATCTCCCCCTCCCCCATCTTTATAGAGGTGGATGTCTGCGCACATGAATTTTTCAAGCAAATGGGACTGAAAAAAAAGAAAATTATGGTAAGTACAAAAAATGTAGCCCTTTCTTGATTCTGCAAAGTTATTAGCTGTTTATTTTTTTCCATTAGCACCTGCTCTTAAGTGGACAGGGAACAAACAGGTGCAAGCAGTTAATCATGACAGGTCAGATAACTGTGTTTTGAGTGAAATCTACAAAGATTCTTTCTTGCATTTGCAAAGTTACTGGCTCTTTTTTCTTAGGGAATGTTTTTACCTACAGGCAAAGAGTTTGCAGGTGCGAGTATTTACTTACTATCGGTTGACCAGGTGACATAATAGTACACCTAAAAATCAGAAATATCACACTGATGTATGGTATTAAAATGTGCTAAAGGACTCTCATTCTTATTCAGACTTATATTACTTGGATGTTCCTGCATGGAACTAGACGAAGTTCTAAAAAACAAATACCATACATCAGGGGGATACTTCTGTTTTACGTGTACAGTTCTGGAGCAAAATAAGTGTGAAGAAAGGAAAGGAAAATCTTTAGATAGTTTACATCACAAAGATTCTGTATACATTTTAAAGATTGGTACTTTGAATCTGTATGGTTTAAATCAAGAAATGGAATGGAAAGCTTTATTAAGTTGATTTTTATTAGTTTATTTGAAAGTATATTTTTGAAATTAAATTAATTGTTAAAGTGATGCAAGGATTGTATTGGTCAAGCTGTGTATTTAAACTATGTTATTAATGTAATGTTATACTTCCTTGAATACTGCTTGGTCAAAGCACTAGAAGTGTGATGGAATAAAGCTCTTTGGGAATTTTATCTGCCTATTTGTCATTTTATTGCTTTAATAATTATTGTGTTAATACTGGTATGTATTTGTCAGGATCAGTTATGGAAAATGCTTAAACTGCTCTGAGGAACTGCAATGCCAGGTGAAAGTAGCTGTTGCATTTTATGAAATATGCCAACTAATATTGACTTTTGGTTGTCTGTTATAGTATGGCATCATGCTGCATCATCTCAGGGTGCCTGCACAAAACCTGGGGTGTCTTTATATGTAGCAATGCCATTTTTGTGCAAGTATCTTAATGTATGCACAGGGGTCACAAGCTGCTTCCTGTCACACAGCTGATGAGACATATGTATGGGACAGTGCCATATATTGGCTGTTCTGACATCTTACCTTACACTTGCTACAGTTCATGTATTCATTCTCTTTCAACATAAGCAAAACTTGAGTGTGATCATGTTAACTCTTGCACACCTATCTCAAGAGGCTGTACAGAGTAGAGACCAGCCATTAGTTCTACTCAACAAAACTGATTTGTATTTTAAATATATACAGTCCATTGTTTGGACATTTTAGCTTATGGCAGACATTCCTCTGTCTCTTCTTATTACAAAGTCCAGATAAAAGATTTGCTCAACAGGCACTGAAGCTGAAGCTCTCCCCTTCTGAGGCTGTTGCTTAACAGCAGGAGGACAACGAGGTTAGAAGTGACTTACAAGAGAAGGGTACCAGCCATTCACTAACAGGTAGGTTGCTAACAATGTCTGATGTGGTCCAGCCACAGCTGTCAGATGTTCGAGGCTACAATGGAGACAGCAATGGGCAGGTGTATAACCAGGATGCACAGCCTCTTGATGTGGACAGCAGACTGTCTCTGCCCAACTGGCCCCAACTATCAGGCTATCAAGTGAGGGTGTGGTTCATATTCCTGGCCAACTAGATCCATCAGCTGGTGATGGATCACAGTAAAGTCCCTATGACTGGGGCAGAGGATGGCACACTGCTCCTTGTACCCCACCCTAGCCCATGCAATGTGTACCCTATACATTGCCCAACCTTCCTCAGCATCATTTACCTGCTCTGTTTCTCTCTCCATCCATCACATCTTTCCTTTACCTTTTTGCATATCCACCACTGTTTTTCTGGGTTGTCGTGTATGCCGCCGTACAGTCCTACTCCTCTTTACTACCCTGCCTTGCTTTTCACCATTCCCCCCTCTTTCATTCTCTCCATATATAAAACAAAAAATAAATAAAAAATGGACCCTATTCCCACATAAAGTGTTGCCCCTGCCTCCCCCATCCTGCATATTCTTATATGTTGTGCTTCTGTTTATCCCCCAGCTTGATGCCTTTCACTTTTTATTTTCCTATACATACTTTTCTTCCTCTTTTATACTTAAGAGGACATATAGCACTGGCGCTGCAAACACTGTATGGCTACACAATTTTTTGTGGTACTTGGCAACAACTTCCTGAGGGAAAGGGCTAGCGTACCCATTCTAGCTTTATTACATGTAGCAATTTATTTGACAACCTATTTAATGATAAATACTGCTCCAAGCTACAATGGTATGAAAAGATACCACATACCAGCCTAGTTACTAACTCCTCAAGACAACAGCAACTGGAATACTGAGAAACCGGTAGTGTAATTATGAACAAAGTAAATAAATAACCAAGAAAAAAAATAATTAAGTAAATCATAAAAAAATAAAGAATGAAGTAAATATGAAGCAAAACAAAAAAATGCAACACCTAAATAAAAGGATATACAAACAAACATACATTTGGTATGCAAAAAAAAACACACTGGAAATAACAAAAGCACAACAATGTTATCAAATGGGTCTGCATACTGCACACAAATAAAAGTAAACCTATTACTTACTGAAACTTGCAGATCCAAACAGCTAACCCTTCAACTATGTAGACTGATACCTTATGCACTAAGTCAGCAAGTCACTGGCTGACAGCCACAGCAAATGCTAACTTCTACAGACTGTCACAATGGCAGTATACCACAGGCATACTTACAGTATGGTGTCAATGCCAACATTCTGCTGCTGTCATGTAGAATCAGTATGCAAGTTACTTGTTAAGGTCTGTCTGTACTGCTGTTGCGTGTGCGCATGTGTCTCTCTCTGATCCTGCACACTGTTCTAGCCTAAAGAAGTATGCTTTACTAAACTTGCAGCTGTTTAACTTTTGAGATGCATCACTCCAGGAGTTCATATTTTTGGTTCTAGCAAAATCCACAAAATATGGTGCATAGCCACTTTATGGATCATGTTTTGCTCTTCTGTGAAGTGGGTCCACTGCAGGGATGGGCATATGCTTAGCTACTGCACTGCTCACTTGTGTACCCTAAAGCTCAGCTAGCTGCACAAAATGTAGCACATTTCGATGAATCCTACCTAAGCTCTTATCACTAAGATTTGTTTTAATAGATTTATTTTTTTTCGTACCTCTAAGGACCTGCCCAATGACTCCTCCTCCTGCACCTAATTGATCCATTTTTTCCAGTAGAATGGGAGTGAGGGAAGGGTATTCATGGGTTGGGCCACAGCCAATTCATTCCTGCCCTAGAATTCCAATTAGCCCTCTGATCACTGGCAAGACATGGCTGGCATGGAACTAGCCAGCTTGCTGATCCTGGGGGCTGGCCTACCTTTTTCCCTCCTTCAGAAGTTCCTCTGATGCTATAATTGCTGCCTACTGAGAATCAGCATGCCCCCACATGTCAGTTTCTCCACAGATGCATACTGTGAATGCACTAAGGCAGTGCAGCTTAAGTCAGCTTGGAAATGTACTATGTGAATATCTAGTACTATTGCTCATGTTACCCATATGGCGAACCAGAGCTGTAATATATCTGTATTACTGATCATTGCTACAGCACTATAAGCTACATTGGTAGAATACTCTAGTTTACCACATTTAGGAGAATGGTCATAGCAAAGTCTGATCTAGACCTAGGTGAAGGAATCTAGCTTATGCTTTGTAAACTATGTGCAGAGGACTAAGTTGCTGCTTCTAGAATACTTCTAGAATCCAACACTTTCCAAAAAGCTACAGATGAGGCCAAGGCCCTGGAAGAGTGGTCCTTGACCTTGCCTGGGATAGTTTTGTTGTGGCAAGTATAATGCAAAGTTAATAGTCTTAGACAGGCATTTGGAAATAGTCTGCCTTAACACAGATTCTCCCTTCTTCTTGCCATCATAAGAAATGAACAATTGATCTGAAGATCTGGAAGATTTAGTTCTGTTAAGATAGTGCCAGAGTTGTCTGTGGACATCCAAGCTATGAAGTATCCAAGCTATGAAGTATCCCTCTCCATCATTTTAGGCTCAGGAAAGCAAATGGGGAGAGGGACAGATTGGCTTAAAGTAGACTTGCATACCATTTTAGGCATAAAAAGAAGGATTAGCTCTCAAAGAAACCCTGCTCCTGTTGAAAAGGAGGTATGTTTGACTCACCATTAGAGCTTGAAATTAAGATACCCTTCTTGCAGAGGTCAGAGCAATTTGTAAAACTGTTTTCCATGTTAAAAACCTCAAGGTCAGCCAGGTTAGCTGTTTCAAGTGCAGCAAGTGTTAGCTTCTCTAACACAAAATTAAGATCCCAATAAGGAGGCACTGTTTTTCCTAGGAGACCTCTCATGCAAAATCCCTTTCAAATACATACATATTAACATCAGAATGCATTGAAAAAGAGCCTCCATGGGCAGACATGCTGAAAATGCCAATAAATGAACCTTAACAAAAGAGTAAGGAAGGCCGTAGGATAGTAACTCGCACAACTATTCTAAAAGCACAGAACAACTAGCCCTGAATGGGTGCTGGTTATGCTGTTGGCACCAACTGAAAAACCTTTTCCATTTGCTAATATATGATTTTCTAGTAGCAGTCCTTCTTGCCTCCTTTAATATCTGCTGCATACTCTCAGTAAACAGATGCCTAAAAGGAATTAAGACCCTATTACCCCAGCAGTCAATTGAAGTTGATTGGGGTCAGGGTGTATAAAACACCTTCGATCTTGTGTGAGTAGATCCAGTCTGTGAGGAAGCTTTTGGTAACTGCCTCCAGACATTTCTGAAAGAAAGGAGAACCACTGCTGCCTGGGCCAGAAAGGAGTTACCAAAATGATCTTTGGGGGACTCATTCTGAACAATCAAAAGTACCCTGGATATCAGTGGAAAGGGTGGAAAAGCACACAGGAACATTTATGTCCAAGGAAAAGAAAAGTACAGTTGTGTGCACTTACCATAAATGCAGATGTTCGAGTGTATTCACTGTTGCAGTCATCGCATTTGGGTTATCCCTGTCAGGGTAGCCCTCGGCTGGCCTGAATACAGAGACTTAGTATTTCTTCGTCGGTTGCTGTCGCTTGAGGACTAACGTCAGGTCGTCAGTAGTATAAAGTCAGGCAGCCGATGCCATTACATCAGTTTTTCTTGCCCTAACCGGTCAGGAGCCCCCAAAGTAGGAGACCAGGTTCTGGTGGAAGAACCCCACCAGTGGAAAATAAATACCAATATGTCCCTTGTAAGGAAAGGAGAACAACAAGGAAGAAAGGTAACAAAAGGAGAGAAAAAAGGGGGATGGAGGGAGGGAAACCAGGACTGCAACAGTGAATACACTCGAATATCTACATTTACGGTACGTGTACACAACTGTACTATGTTCTTCGTGTTTCACTGATGCAGTCATCACATCTGGGAAGATTCCCAAAGCTGAGGAAATGGGTAGAGGCAGTCAAGGAAGCTATGGGGCTGGCTACAATGCCCTGCAAGACTGCAGAGGCAAACCCTGCCCTGGATTTGGAGAAGAGAGGCAGGTGGTAATGCTTGGTAAAAGTGTGAACAGGTGTCCATGTGGCAGTCTCCAGGATGTCCCAGGTGGGGATTCCTCTGAGGAAAGGTGCAGAGGTGGAGGCTGCTCTGGTGGAGTGTGTCCTGACCCCCTTGCGGGGAGGCTTGCCATGCTACTTGTAGCAGAAATGGATGCGGTGTGCTATCTATTTGGAAATGGTTTGCTTGGAGATGGCTTTGCCTTCTGCCCCTGTAGCAAAACTAACCAGCAATTTGATCAGACTTTCTGTAGGATTTAGTCCTGTCCAGATAATATCTGAGCTGTCTGTGCACATCTAGAGAGTGAAGAATTATTTCCCCCTTGTTCTGGGGATTAGGAAAGAAGGTGGGCAAATGAACAGATTGGTTGAGAGCCATACTGGACACCACCTTGGGCATGAAGGTTGGGTTAGTTCTGAGGGATACCCTGTCTGCAAGGAAGATGATGAAGAGTTCCACCACCATGAGTGCTTGCAGCGCAGAGACTCTTCTGGCTGAAGTGATGGCCAGAAGGAATGCTGTCTTCCAGGAGAGAAATTTTAGCTCTGTCGAAGAAGCTGGTTCAAAAGGAGGCAGGGTGAGCTTTTCTAAGACAAAGTTACGGCCCCAAGCTGGTGTCGGTGCCCTTCTGGGGGGCCTCGAGTTGCTAGCTCCTCAGAGGAACTGTTTGATCAAAGAGTGTGAGAAAAAGAGCTGCTCAGTGGGAAAATTAGCAGAAAGAGCAGAGGCATGAATTTTTATAGAGGAGAAAGAGAGACCACTGTGTAGTAGGTCGGCTAAGCAATCCAGGATAAGAGGATGGAGGACTGTGCCGTATTGGCCCCCATAGCCTGGATCCAGGTGCTGAACCTTTTCTATTTATCTGCACAAGACTTTCTGGTGTTATGGCGTCTGGCCTCATGGATAACATCCAGAACCTGTTTACTGAGGATGGCAGATTGGTTAGGGAATAAGCCAAGCTGCCAAACTGAGTGTCTGCAATTGGGGATGCATGAATTCCCCTTCTGTTGAGCTGCCACTCATGTGGGTCCAGAAGGTTTCTGCTTAACTGGTCCACAGGGAATTGAGAGAGCCTGGTAGGTATTGTGCTAACAGGTGTACTTGCATGGAAGAGGCTGTGAACCAAATGGTCATGGCCAGCCTGCATAGAGGGCATTTCTCCCTGCTTGTTGATGTACCACATCACAGTGGTGTCATCTGTTTTGATCACGATAACCCCTGGAGAGAGAAGGGGTTTGAAAGCTATTACGGCGTGCTGTACAGCCATCATCTCTTTTTGATTGATGTGCAGGGGTATTTGCTGTGGCTCCATTGGCCCTGTATGCACCTGCCATCCAGGTGTGCTCCCCAAGAATAGTCTGATGCATCTGTGGTGAGGGTCTGGGTGGCGGGTGTGGGGAAAAGGGCAGTCTCTTGTTGTGGGAGCATGCTGTTGCCCACCAAAGAAATTATTTTCTGAGGCAAGGAATTATAGGTAGAAGGGTTTCCAGGTCTTGAGAGTGCTGACACCAAAGGCTCTTTAGGTACCATTGAAGTTTCCTCACATGCAATCTGGCATATGGAATGAGGAGTATGCAGGATGCCATGAACCACAGAGCTTGCAGGATTTTTCTTGCAGAAAGCTGGTGCCTGGTGGCCAGTTGAGAGAAGTAGGCTGTCAGGAAATTTTGTTTCTCTGGTGTAAGGCATGCCATCTGGGATGCTGTGTCCAGACTTGCTCCCAGGAAGATTATCCTTTGGGTAGGCACCTGCTTTGATTTATTTTCGTTGACTGTGTACCCTAGGGAGGTTAGTAGGGTCTTTACAAAAGCCAGGTGTTTGAGCAGCTTTTCCTGGCTGTCTGCCTGAATAAGGCAGTCATCTAAGAAGGGGTAAATCTGAATATCTCTTTGCCTGCAAAAGGCAATGGCCGGAGCCAAGCATTTTGTGAAAACTCTGGAAGCAGTAGCGAAGCCAAAGGGAAGTGCAGAAAACTGAAAGTGTTGAGATCCTGCCCTGAAGCAGAGATATTTCCTGCAAGATTGCCTGATAGGAATGTGCAAGTAGGCCTCTTTTAGATCTAGGGTGCCTAGCCAAGTGCCCTTGGAGAGCATGGGTAGCAACTGCTGGAGGATGAGCATTTTGAATTTTGGGATCACCAGGAAGGTGTTTAGAATGGATTGATCGAGGATGGGGTACCAGGTGCCCTCTTTTCTGGGCACCAGGAAAAGTCTGGAATAGAAGCCTTGGCCTATCTGCTCTGCAGGAAAGTGCTCTACTGCCCTCATAGAAAGCAGGGAATGAATTTCCTTCTGACCCTCTGCCCACTAATTTGGTGGAAGATCTGTGAACCCTTTTGGGGTTGGAAGAGTGTGGAAAG
This sequence comes from Protopterus annectens, assembly GCF_019279795.1. Taxonomy (NCBI): domain Eukaryota; kingdom Metazoa; phylum Chordata; order Ceratodontiformes; family Protopteridae; genus Protopterus; species Protopterus annectens. The sequence goes on along the minus strand of NC_056728.1, from coordinate 1,321,326,920 downwards.
AAAATTTGTATCCCTGAAACACAATGTTCAAAACCCATTGGTCCTTGGTAATGGTGGCCCAGGTGCTTAAGTGAAAGGAGAGTTTTCCTCCTAGGGGTAAGTGAAGGTAGGCAGAGGGGAGGTCGGAAGGAGGGGAGTCATTGTGAGTTCTTACCATATGGGGGTGGCTTAGAACTCCCTGGTTTTGAAGTGGAAGTAGTCCACTGCTTAGATCTCTGCATTCCCTGGGGCTGCTGTCTGGGGGAGAGGGGTCTGTTTCCACGGGGCCTAGTCTGGGCCTGTTTAGTTGGAGCAGGAAAGGACCAGTGTTTGGAGGGGCAATGTCTGCTGAATCTAGGGGGCTGAACCTGTAAGAAATCTTTAACTGTTTGCATAGATTTTGCTTTTTCTTCCATCTTTTTTAAGACCTCTTCTGCCTTAGTGCCAAATAAGTTATTTCTGTGCAAGGGGGCATCCAACAATTTAGATTTGACATGGTCTGGCAGGGGTTGTTCCTCAAGTCATTCATGTCTTCTAATGACAGATCCAGTGACTGCTGCCCTGCAAGAAGCTTCTAGGACATCAAAACCACAGTGCAAAGTGTGTCTAGTTACTTGACTTGCAGAATCCATTAAATCCTGTAAATCTTTAGATTCTGCCCAAGCAGGAAATGAAGAAATTTTTTGTTTAAGGAGTTCCAAGGTATGTTGCTGATATTTGAGCATATGGAACTGACAATTTAGTGCCCTGATAGCAAGAGTAGCTGAGGTGTATACCTTTTTATCCCATATGTCTAATGCTCAGAAATCCCTGTCTGAGGGTGTGGAATTCTTAGCAGAGGTTGCTTTAATCCCTTTTGGCCCTTGAGAAATGACCTCAGGGTCAGCTGTAGGGTTTTTGAAAAGGTATTTGTGTGAGTCAGGGACTCTGTAGTACCCATCTGGTTTTCTGGGAGCAGGAGGTAGGGTGTCAGGAGTCAAGCTGGATTCAAGGAAAACATCATCCACCACATCCAGAACTGGGGGGATGGCCAAGGGTCTGTGTTGTGGAAGATTAAGGAATTCCTTGAGTCTCTTTTCAGACTGAGGGTAGTCCTGACTTTCCCACTGGAAATGCTCCCTTAAAGTATGCAGGGTTCCCCAAAGGAAAAATCCTCTGGGGGAGAGGCTGAAGGAATGGAATCCACTGCATCAGAATCCTCATAAGTGGAGAGGGGATGTATGTCTTCAAAGTCAGATGCACCAGATTCATCTGACTCTTGTTCAGATAGAACTACTGGGGACAGATCTCTTTTCCTTTTTGAGGGGGTAGCTTGGCTTCCCCTGATCAGCATGATAAGGTCTTCCGCCATTTTAAGCATTTGAGATTGAGGCAAGGAAGCAGGTGTCTGAGAGTGGGTAGTCAGTTTCTTGGGTGTGGTTCAAACACTGGGCCTAAGGAACTTGGTTGTTTTCGAAAGAACAGTAGTCGCAAAAGAAGATGTATGTTTGTGTCGAGATTCGGTAGTGCACAGGACTTCCTTGGAAGCCGGTGCCTGCTGAGCAAAGGATCCTTAGACGAAGAAGAGTTTTGCGGCATACAAGACTTCGAAAGGGTAGTGGCCTGCGAATCAACTGAAGCAGGCATCAGGGGCTGCGAAAGTGCTTCACTGAGTACTGGAAAACTGATGACTAGCTTAATGGAAGCTTTGTTGGTAGGTTTGGACCTGCATGGTCTGTCTCTGTCTTTCTCATTACGCTTTTTCAGAAGATCTGCTGTTAGATGGCTTACCGAAGCCATATCAGAATTCGATGCCTGTAAACGAAAATATCCGGCTACAATAAGGGCCCGACGATGAATAGTTCTGGCGTTGAACACAGCACAGAAGCGACAACGAGGGACGTTGTGGTCTGGGCCTAGACAAGTTACGAAGAGTAGATGTCTCGGTGTGGTATTTGCTTTCCACACACGAGACAATTATTAACTTTTTCTGACATCGGATAGTGCAAGAAAAAAGGATTCCCAATGGATTACTTAGCTATAAAACACTTCAACATGAATTTGGAAACGAAAACTCCGGTAGCGGCTGACCGGCACTCGTGCGAACTGCTTCTGCTTCGGGCTGCATGGAAAGAAAGACTGATGTAATGGCATCGATTGCCTGACTTTATACTACTGATGACCTGACGTCAGTCCTCAAGCGACTGTAACCGATGCAGAAATACTAAGTCTCTGGTATTTGGGGCAGCTGAGGGCTACCCTGGCAGGGATAACCTAAATGTGATGACTGCAACAGTGAAACACGAAGAACATTGGCATCTGTCTTCCAGGCCTTCTTGCATGGAGTCCTGGAGCAAAATCTAACCAGCTGATCATTCAGAGGAGGCAAATAAGTTTACTTGAGGATCTCCTCACAGACAGATTTTGGAAGCCCCCCCCGATCTAATTTTCATTTGTGAGGGTCTCCTCTTGTCCTACTCATGTTATCTGCCACACAGTTTTACTTTGATAGTATTCAGGACATCTGTAGAGTGAGAATGTGCAGTGAAGCTATATCACAAGCTAAAATATCTAGTCTTTAAAGGGGGTACAACCTGGTTCCCCACTGCTTGCTTATGTAATGCACGACTGTGGCATTGTCTGTAATGGCTGGAAGAGTTCCCGGCCTTGATCAAAGGAAGCATCTCTTTTATATTTATGTTCTTGCATCTGTCATTGGTGTCCCACATACCTTGCACTTTTATCCCTCCTGAAACTGCTCCTCAAACAAAGTCCAAGGCATCTATGGTGACCGATTACTTTGGTGCAGGGAGGGAGAAGAACACACCTGGATTTAAAAATAGTTTCTGTCTACGTCAAATGATTTCCCTTCTGACAAATGCCAGCACTGGGATATGAAAGGACAAAGAATGTTGGTGTTGGGACCAAAGAGACTTCAAATACCACTGTATCTTTCTCATGTGGAGACTTGCAAGGGGTAGCATGAGAATCATAGATGCCCTGAGATCTAAAATCCTGAGGTGCTCCCTTACAGTGCCTGAAGTCAGAGTGGAAAATCCTAGAAATATATCTAAATATAGCTCTAATTATTTTCCTGTGGAAGAAAAGCTCTTTGAGCTGTCTAGCTGACACCGCAGGAATAAATTCCTGTGTAAAGGAGTCAAAAAAGACTTTTGAATGTTCTCTTGGAATTCCAGCTCGTGTAAGATTTCTCTTGTCCTAGTGAGAAATTCCTGACACTTAGAAAAGACTCTGCAATAATAAGCGAGTTGTCTAAATATGGAAAAATGTGAATGCTCTGTAGGCTGTAATGAGCTATACCTGGACAGACATTTTATGAACACTCTTGGTACAGTGAATAGTCCAACGTGTAAGAGAACTGATAATATGATTCAGACACACAGAACCTTAAGAAACACCTGTAGCCTGAATGAATTGGGGTGTGATGATAAACAGAGTTACTAGGAAACTTCAATGAGGAACAAGAGGTAACAGGTTGTGAAGTAACAAGATTTTTAATTTGGGCACTGTTACAAATAGGTTTATGAAAGAAAGATCCACACTTGGTCTCCAAGTGTCATCTTTGTTTGGCACTAAAACATCCTTGAATAAAACCCTTTTCCTACCCGGGAAGGAGAAACTGGTTCTATCACTCTTTGGGGCAGCATGTGATGAAGGACTGGTGATGAAAGAGTTTGGTCTGGCAGATGAGGGATTACCTCCCACTGCTATCTGTAACCTCGATGAATGATCTTCAGAACCCATATGTCTGAAACTATCTGTTGCCAAAGAGAAAAGTAGAGATTTTCACACACTACCAGGGAGAAGGTGAGGTGGAACAGAGAAAAGTAGAGATTTTCACACACTACCATGGAGAAGGTGAGGTGGAACACGGTCCCTTAAACAGTCATTCTGACTTGTTGGACAGTCATTGGTTTTTGGGGGGTTTCTGAATTACTTTTGGAACCCTTTGCCATTTCTTCTTAAAAGATTGTTTACCTACATTTTGTTGAGAATGTTTATTTTGTTTTTTGCCAAAATTTGATAAGGAGTTAGAGAATCCCTCAGAAAATTTGGAAAATGTCTGAAAAATCTTTAAAAAATCTTTAAAAAATTCTGTTTCAAATTATCCCTCTCATCACACTTTTTGCTCACCTCTGCAGTAGTGGGGTCAAAAAATAAATCTAGATCCAAAGGAGAACTTTAAATCTCAAGTTTAATGTCATCTGGGAGGTTCTGAGAATGCAGCCAGTCACACCTCCTCAACACAGCACCAGTGGTCAAAGCCCTTAAAGAAGTATCAATCGAATGACACTGTAAACAATGAGTAGTGCCTTGTGTAGTAGAAGAAACTATTATTTAAAGCAGATATTTCCTTACAAGAAGAAACTGCAGACAAAACATTTCTCATACTTTCACATTAGTCGGAACAAACCAAATCATATGAGCCCAACAATTTGAAATTCTGAAAATCAAAGTTGCAGAAGTATACACTTTTCCCCATACTTATCTATAAATGTTTAGCAGCAGTGGGATTAACTAAAGCTGTTCCTGCTGGGTCATCTTTAAAAAACTTAAAAAAACTGAGGAACTGTATACATCCTGTCTTTTTAGGGGCAGCTAGCTGACTATCAGGAAAATTGCAGGCAATAACACATAGTTTCTTCAAAGCTGACAGAACTGGAAGAATAGGTGAAGATTTTGAAAATTCCTTCTATAATATCTCATACCATTTTCTGATGGACTGCAAAACCTCTGTGTTCTCAGAAAATACTGGGACATTCTAGAAACAGCATCGAAGACAGATCCCGCAAGGAGAATCATAAACTATTCTCAGAATTCTTGAGGAGGAAACCCTGTATCTGGCCATTTATTTATCTATCTAAATTTAGAATCCTAAATCTTGAATCTCGTCAGGATAAGAGATATCCCTCTTTTTGCATATGTTCCTTTATTTTCCTATCCAAATTCACAATCTTGAATCTGTTTATTTTACCAGAAACTATTTTATAACCAAGATCAGTAGCCTGAATTATACCATGAGCCAGACCCTGTAAATTACTCCTGTTCAAGGAAATTTTAGGAGTAGATACACATTTAGTTTTCTCTTTCTTGTTGACAGGAAAAATTGGCTAATGGTGTTATTAATGGCAGCAGCAGCTTCCCATGGGTGGGCACAACATTCTGACAAAAAAGGGAAGCCTTCCCAGTTCCCTCTCCTAGAAAAGACAAGGGTGGCTCTCCCTTGCCCACTGAGGAGATCCCAACAGCCACACAAGACAAGGCTAACAGGGCCCCTGTCCAAAGTGGCTGTAGGTGTTAACCAGAGGGATCTGGGGTAAAGGATGAGTTGTCTGAGGTACAACCAATAGTCACAGCAGAGTCATCCACTTGATTCTGAAGCAAATTGCTAGTCTACTGTGGTGGCAAAAGTTGTTTGCTTAACTTTTTCTTGTTGTGCCTGGAAGGGGGACCAACAGTTTGCTCCATTGGAAAACAAGCAGCAAAAGCTGGTAAAAATTTAGTCTCTAAAAGTCACTTTCAGAGAAAACGCAGTAAAAATCACTTTAAAACATTTTGCCAGCCCCCCAAAATAAAATAAACGCAAATTCTCCACAGAAAAAAATGGTTTTAAACACTTTAAACAACTTTTAAACTGACAGGATAAAAGAGTGCTTCATTTAAAAGTACAATGCAGTCCTGTGACAGACCATTAAAACGCAGTACTGAGTTAAAATAATTTTCCTGAACAGGAAACAGTTGTCAAACAAACATTTTTTTTTTTAAATAGGAAGTTTTTTCTCCCCGAGGAGAACTTTCTGACTAGCAAGGGAACAGCACAACCATTGATCTTCAGAAGCATCAGAGGTGCATACTTTTCGGTGCCAGGAAAGCTCTGAAGGGCTTTGTGCCCAAATCTATCTTTTTATTCAGCTCAGCTTGAGCTAACTAATGGTTCGGTTGCATGGAAGGTGCCATGAAGCTTTAGAAGCTGTTATTTCCTTACAGGTTATATTAACCCATATAGCTTAGGCTAATGCAGCAGATAAACTACTTGCACAAACCAACAGAGGTCTCTAGTGTAAGATGCAGTAATGATGCCTGAAATAAAAGTACATATTCAAGGAAACTATGCTGCTCAAACATACATTTCACTTTCACTTACAGGTTATAACCAAAGGAAACCCACTGAGACATGTTGCTCATACATATCCAACCCCTAGTATAATGCTGTTGTAAGTATAATGAGAAAGAATCATGAAATATTTCAGCTGAAGGTAAGTTAACACAAAAGCTGGGGTGTGTGTGTTGGAAATGAACCCACAGACATTCCACAGTGCGAGAGTACAACCTAAACATCCTGACCCATGTATCCAAGTATAGGACAGAATGCATGCACAAACACAGTAATAACATTTAATAGCTATACTGCTATATTTAACCTGTGGCTATTATCACAAAACTGGCAGTGATGTCTGAAAGGTATACTGTTGAGAATGACTCTTGTCTACTCTTAATATTAAACACTGTACAGTCAAAAGTATACTAACCCCTGCACTCTCTTAGACGCTCTGATTATCTCCTGTCCAGCTGCCTATTCACTTCAACTTCTCCAGGGGTAATACAGATAAAAAGACCACTGTGTATTATTTGTGGATGGCATGCAATGCCAGGTTATATGTTTAGCTAACATAAGTTACACTTAAGACTGCAGAAGTGGTGACTACTATTTAACTTTATCCTTCCACAGGCATAGCAGTTAAGAATTGTGGCACCTCGTGTCACTGCAATGGTGACAGTACTGTTCCCCCACATGTGGGATGCCACTGGCAAGGGTGACAGCCTGGTCTAAACTATTCCAGGGCTTTAGTCTTATACTGAGGTACTTTACAATCCTCCTGCAGGAGCCTCTATCTGTATTCCTTATGGTGGAAAGGATCCAGTAATGTTTTGGACTCCTCTGTGCAATAAAAGGAGCACTACCCTTTCCTTTTTCAGCCATGTCTACCTTGAAGAATCTCAGTGAAAAATGGCAGAAAATTGGTGTTCAAGTCAGATCTCTTTTGTCCCATCTGACCCATCTTGATGGGCACGAACAGAAGGTGGACTATGATGATATAGGTATGGGTATTATTATTATTATGGTTCACAATGGCACTTTAAGGTGTGAAACATGGCAGCCCTGTGTATATTTGGCATGAAGTAAGGACATTACAGTGACTCCACTGAAAGACCGTTATACAAGGAAGTTATAAATCTCTCCTTAGAAGTATGTAGTGGACTATGCTTGTTCAATGCTGCCCCATAGGGACCCTGGACCGTACACAGCATGAAGTACAACTGATTAGCAGGTTTTCTTGTTGCATAAATTAAGGCATTCACAAACAATAATGTGTTGAGCCTTAATTATCATAATTATCATGTCCACCCAGCTAAATCTGTATGACAGAAGTACAACGGCAAGCAGACAGCCTCATTGTGCATTGGAAGATGACTGTAGAATAGAGATTTCAGAACCTGCTAAAGACGAATTTTAGAAAAATCCTTCAGGAAAAATACCTTTGGTTGTATAAGGCAAGTGCTACTTTTTAAAAGTCCATTCATTTGTAGTATGGCTGCTTTTACCTGTTATTCAACATTTTGACATAATAAAATATATGTTTGTCAGTACTTCTAAGTGTATTGGGAAAGGTGTATGGGGTGGGGGTGCAACAGTACAGCAACTGATGGGCTGCAGTATAGAAAAATAAACAGCCAAATACAGGGTTTACGCCTCAAGAGTTCTGATTCAGACTCAAAGAAGAGCTCAGGAGACACACCCATGAGCATATACTCGGAGCACAGTTCAAAACATTCTTGCAGTGAGAGTTTGATATCGCTTTCAATAAATACATTTGACTGTTGTATACATTGCACATCACAGAAATAAAGCTATTTTTAACACTGAGAGGAACAGTCATGTCATCTTGGTCAGTTGCAAGGGTATGTGATTGTTTTGTGGTAATGTGTTCAATAAATCTATGTTCTTGACGTTAATTAAAGAGTGTGGATGCAGACTGTCAGGCAAACAAACAGCACACTTTATGGCCAAGAAGGCCACTGGTGGTGGTCTGACTTTCCAGAACCATGCAGGAACAAAGCTGGTAATTCCACTATTTCCATACCAACAGAGCAATGCCTAAAAATAGGACAAGCAGAAGCACACTAATTAATATGCTAAGACATACATACGGAAGCTCAAGTTTTTGGATGTAGAGAATGAGGTACTACTCCAGGCCCTCCATCTCCATGAACAATGGTCCTCTGCCCTTCATTCAGCTGCCAGTCCTACAAACACACAGTGCCCAGGATGATATTTGGACAAAAATTAAAGTGGTTAATGGCCACAACTGCAGTTACAAAATGGTGTACTTCAGGGCCGGTGATGATATACATGGTGTCCAACAAACAGCCCATCTCCTGGGATGGCAAGGTAGGTCAACAGGAGGGAGAGATATCAAGTGCAACAACTCTCATGTAGACAGTGAGTTCCTGGCCTCTCTCAGAGGGAGTGGCACTTATAGAGTCCCATACCTCTTGCCTTTGAAGTTATTGTGTCAGTTGCTGCGGGGCCATCAAACAGACACAGGCTAGTACTACCACAGCCATGGTGGAGACGGTGAGGGTGTTGCAGGATTTGCATGATGGCATATAGAAGAGCATATCCTGTACTTGTTACTGCTTGGATAGACTCAATCACATACCAGAACATGCAGTGTCTTTTCAGGCTCACCTGTCAGGGGTGAGGGACTGCCAACATATTCAGTCAACTGCTACATCCACAAATGGTAGCCAATATGCAAATAGATGACCAAGAACCCACTCTTCGATGCTAGCACTTCCACATGACATCTGTTGTGGAGGTATCTATTCCCAGGAAAGACCATCTCCATGGTTATGGCTGCTGCCACAGTGGCACATCCCATAGCAGACATCACTCAAGGTCCCACAGCACAATGGCATTCAGCCAGGGTTGAGGTAAATCTGGTGCAACTCCTGGTAGAGCCAGCTCCTGTGGGTGGGGGTATGCACAGGATGCTGAACCTCTGTCATGCCTGCCTGGACACATCCATAGACTGAAATGCAGTGGTTTAACTACTGTTGAGGTTGTTTCCAAGCAGACCCACACAAACTTCCACAGCCTCTAATACATTACACATGCCTCTTCTGACACCAGCTCTTCTCAACAAGTGTTCAGTTAAAGCCCCCCCCCCCACCGTACTGCGATTTCATAGAAAAGCATGTCCGACTTTCACACACTTCAGCACTTGCACTTCTACACACTTCCCTGTGAAAGAAAGCCACTCATGTGCTCTGGTTACCCTTATATGCAAATGCTGACAACTGTGTCTTGCCTTTTGTACACTGTTACTTGGGTTGCCCATGTCTGACACATAGTGTGGCCAGCCTATGCACTGGTAAGCACAGCCTGCTGCTGGTTTTTCATGCATCACTTTGACTGTAGTACATCTGCTTTACTCTTGTCTACTATGTTCTGAAGCTATGTGCAAGTTGCTGACTCTCTGCTAATGCCATGGTAAACTGTGCCCACCTCCATCTAGCATGACCATCCCATGTTCTGGCTCCTCCACTGACTCCTTGTCTGACCCAGCCTTCACTGCCTGGTGCGCTGAAAACTGCTGCCTAGGCAAGTTGACACCCTGTTGTTACTAGTTCTCTAGTATGATACTGTGTAACACTGCACACACTGACACTATTTCTGCACATGTACCAGGATCATATTGAGGGCACCTCTGGATGAATCTGTACAGTGAAAATGTGCAATCAGCAGCCCAAATACACACTCAATAACATTCCTTTCGTGTGAGTGGGTACAGTTATATCCATGGTCTATTTAATGTGGTAGATTTCTTACGGGTGTCATAAACCTGGGTTCTAGAGTGTATTTGAGATCAAAGGCAAGATGCTCCTTTGGGAAGTCTCCTCTTGTAAACTGTAGGTACAGGTCACAGGTGTGCCACATGTGGAAGTCATGAAAGCTGCAGGGGTAGCCTGCACATGCATTACACACAATATACCCTGTGCATCACAGACAACATGGCAGTTGATGGGAGTGACGCCCTTTGTGGTTCATGCTCTCTATCCTAGTTCACAAGATGGGGCCTTTATTTCAATCTAGGTACAGTCTATGACCCCCCCCCCCCAGTACTTCAGAAAATTGACTATAGCATCGAATTCCTGCATGGTGTTGGCTCTTTCCTATGTGGTATGTGAGAACTACATATGCTCTTCCAAATACTGAAGCATCGCATTGAGAAACTGATGGAATATTCTGGAGGTACAGGCCTAAGATGTCCTTCACTAGGTCCCAAGTAAGCCACTGAAAGGTCCCTGTGGCTAATACAAATAATGCCAGACATACCTTAGTATTAAACAGGGATAGGTACTCCACAATTCCCATGAGGATGCATACAAGGCTGACATGTCCACAGTTTCTTGAATGATGTTCCTATCTATATGGTGCCAGTCCACAATGTAGGTGTTGTGTTGTCCATGAAATGTTAAGCGTGGTCAAATGATTCGGCACCCCTGGGCGTGACATCATACATGGCAACAACAGTAAGAACTTGAAGATGCACATTAAACAAAAGCTGCAGCAACCCCTAACATTAGTGATTCTCTCAGTGTGGACGAGCATTCAGCTGAGTTCAAATATACAGTGGGTGTAGCTTCATTGTGCTGCATTTATATGTATTCAAATCACTGTGCCATCTTGTTTTGCCTCATTAGCATAAACTGACACACTGATTTTAATAATGCTGCTCATTACCAGGTCATTATATGGTCATTAGTATATACCACACCAGATTACGCTGCTTGGCCTGGCCATATCACAGAGCTTGCTTTTGTGAATCACACACACACACTGCTTGTGGCTACTCCTCTTGCAAATGTGCTTACCATGATGCAGCAAAGTTTACTGAAATTGGCCTATTGTCTTCCAATTGTTGGGTACTGTTACTACAAGATATTAACCATGTCCCTAAATGGGAGAAAATCTTAATTAAAACATACAAATGTTATCATTTTTTAAATTCATTCAACAAATTATACTTTTGCATAATACCCATCTATCTCTCCACAAGCTTGCTCTATTAAGGGCAAAATCAGTTCACTCGGTGATGACACTTGCAGGGGAACAGAACTGCTGATGCTCTACATGTATTTTGGTCATACAAGTCTGTTCAAACAACTGGTCGTGCTTTTCTAGTGAGCTATAAAATGTGAAACTATAAGTGCTAAATGTGACTGGTATAAAGTGCAGTTGTGTAAAATCTTACCATAACAATAGATGTGCTTCACTTCACTGTTGCAGTATTCCTAACATAAGACATCTCCTGCCAAGGCTAGCCCAACCTCCTGTCAGTATACAAAAGCCTTTAGTGACTACAGGTGCTGTATGTCACACGTGTGCACCTTGTGTAAGGCATAGGACATAAAGGTGACATATGTAAGCACACACTTCAGAACTCAAAAGCCCCAGAAGGAACATGTACATCCAGAAGGAGAAATGAGAGAAAAGGAAGGTCTTCTCTCAGCCAGGAGGGCAAAGAGAACAGGCTAGAGAAGAGGGGGCAGCAGGAAGAGAGTAAATTCTGCAAAACTGAAGAGAAGGACAACTACATCTACTGTTATGGTAAGATTTTACACAACTCTACTATTTCCTTCCATATCACGGTTGCAATATTCCTAACGTAAGCTTAAGAGGAAATCTGGGAGGAGAAAGGCACTGAAAAAACCCATGCAGGATAGTTCTGGCAAAGCCAGCTCAAGCCCTGGAAATAATATCTTACTTGTAATGTTTAGTGAAGGTATGGAGAGAAGACCAAGTAGCAGCCTCAAGGATGGAACTGGTATCCAACCCCTTGAAAAAAAGCACCAGAGAAAGTAACAGCTTTGGTAGTGTCAGCCTTTATTGAACAGGAAAGACATTTACCATGAAAATAATTAAAAGAAATGGCCTCTGAAATCCAGGATGAGATGGTTTTCTTAGAAACAACTAAACCCAAACACCTGGGATGAAAGGCAACAAAAAGTTGCTCAGATTTGCAAATATCCTTAAATTTATCTAAATAATATCTGAGCAGGCTATGTAAATCCAACGTGTGAAAAACCTTCTCAATGACAGATTGGGGAGAAGGAGAAAAAGGAAGGTAAATGAAAAAAAGTTATGTACTCACCATAATGTTCCATCTGAGTTGTTGCTTTTCATTTGTCTTCAACCTGTGGGAATATGGATCCGGTATGGATCTGACATGGCCGCATTTTCCAGCATAGGATCCAAGCTCCTCCCCTACCCATAACATCCCTGTCTCCTTCCTCCCCTCAGATCGAGTTTGCTGCAGACAGTAGCACTCCAACCTAACCATATGCCTAAAAACTCTGGCATTAGTACCGATTAGCTCAATAAGGAAGAAAAAGGCTCGTCAGAGTAGGGGCTATGCCTCTTCCATCCGGTCCACTACACAGCCAAGCTGTGAGCTTCAGACTGACTAAATCTGGGTGCAGGATCCCTGAGGGATGCGTGATCAGATCCGGAAATGGATCAAGTGTCCAAGAAGGACACACTGCATGAGACCACAGAGAGGGGAACCATACTTGGCGAGGTCAGAAGGGGGCAATGAGGATCACTAAGCTCCCCAGCCATCGAGCTTTCTGAATGAATTTTGGAATTACAGGGAGTGGAGGATAAGCATACAGTAGACCAGAGGGTCAAGCATGAACTAGAGCATCTATGGGGGACACCTCCAGATGGAATTCAGAGTAAAATACTCATTGCATTTCGCGTTGAAAGGACAGGCGAAGAGATCGCAGCAAGGCTGACCCCACTTCAGAAAAATCTGTTCCGCTACTATAGGATTCAGAGACCACTCGTAAAGCATTAGAACAGACCTGCTGAGCCTGTCCACCAGAATGTTGGACCTCCCTGGAATGCGCGTTGCCACCAGAAAAATGGCCGGAGGAGATTACCCACGCCCACAATCTCATGGCTTTGCAACAAAAGGGGGTAAGACTCACCCCCCCCCTCATTTGTTGATGTACCAGACTACAGCCATATTGTCTGTCTGGGTGGAAATCGTCCCTAGAGGAAGATGGTCATGAAGAGTTTGCAAAGCCAAGAGCATTGCCCTCATCTCCAGGATGGTGATATGTAGATGGGTCTCCAGAGAAGACCACGGTCCTTGGACTGTCCTTCCTATGCAATGCCCCCCCCAACCAAGCAGGGTAGCATCCATGGTCACCGTGATCACAGGAGTGGTAAGGATGAATGGATGACCCAGATGATGATCCAGGGATTGAAGCCACCAGAAAAGTGAATCCTTGCAAGCTCAAGATAACTGAACGGATGAGATAAGGGCAGGTCTAGCAATGACCACTGAACCGCCAGAGTCCACTGGGGGACCCTCATATGAAAAGGAGCCATAGGGATAAGGGTGATTGTGGCTGCCATGGACCCCTACACCCAAAGAACTGACTCTGCAGGAAGACACTGGGCTTGAACAATGTAAGAAACATGATGTTGGATGGATTGAAGTCTGTCTGGAGTTAGAAACATATTGCTTTGAGTGGTATCTAATCAAGCCCCAATGAAGTCGAGGACTTGTACTGGATCCAATTGGTACTTGTTGAAATTTATGGTATTGCCTAGATGTTGAGTGGTCTTGAGAAGAAGATCCCTAGTTTGACAGAGTCGGTGCCTGCAGGAAGCGGAAATGATCCAATCATCCAGGTAGGGGAAGACCTGGAACTTCTGCATCAACAGGTGAGCAGCCACAACTGCCATCACTTTCTTGAACACCCTGGGGGCAGTGATGAGTCCAAAGGGGAGCACTCTGAACTGATAATGATTGGCTCCCAGACAGAAGCGGAGGAACCTCTGAGGAGTGCCTGTCCATCTTAATGTGATAGTATGCATCTTGGAGGTCCATTGAGCACATCCAGTCGTTTATGAGCAGAAAGGGCACAATGGATTAAGAGTGATCATCCAGAATTTTGTCTTGGCAACTGACAGGTTTGGGGTGGAAAGATCCAGGATGGGTCTTAAGTCCCCCGTTTTCTCTGGCACCAAAAAGAACCTGGAATAGATGCCTGATCCGGACTGGTTTGGGGACAGGCTGGATGACTCGCTTTTTGAGCAGCTTGGAAATTTCCACTGCTGCCTCTTCCCATTGTGTGGGTGACATGTCCGGGAGGTGTTTGGGAGGGAATGGGGGTTGAAGGAAGGGGATTGAGTATCCTCTGGACATTATCTGTAACACCCAATGATCATTTGTGATTGAATCCCAGGCTGTTGGGTGCAGAGAAAGATACCCCTAACTGTCTCCAGAGACGAGCAGTCGGGCAACACTTCAGGGCTGCTGCGAGGGTTTGTCCAGGAAAGAATCCCAAGAACCCTCTGCCAAGAGGACGGCATCTATCATATCCCCCTCTACCTCTGGGGGAAGGTGAGTCCTTTGCTTTGTGGGAAAAGCCCTTAGACTTTCAGAACCATATCTTTTCCACCCCATGCTGATTCCAGGAAAAATATTGTTGCAGAGTTGAGAAGTGAATCCCCACGGCAGACAAGGTCTTCTCATCTTTCTCACTCTGGACTAGGGTGTCTCAAATGGTCTTACCAAACAGAGTGGAAGCATCATGAGGGCATTCATAAACAATGCCTGGAAGGGCTCCAAGAAAGCACAAAGCCAGAGCCAAGTGTGACTCCTAATGGCAACGTCTGTTCCGGATGCCCTAGAGGCACCTTCAGTAGTGTGTGACAGGAGCCTCATGGAAGTGTTGATAATCAAAGTTAGGGTGGCCATACGGTAGGAGAACACCATCTCCTCTGTCGACATGGACCCAGACTCAGCGACCTCTTTGACCAGGTCCCGCTTCAGTCTTATATGTGCCACGTAATTCAGCGCACACAAGGCAAACATGGCTGAAGCGTTGGACCGTGACTCTCGGTCCAGTGAATGGACCGTAGAACTCTCCTAAGTGAGCTCTTTCTTGTTGGCCACTGCAACCATCATGGCATCTACCGGGGATCCCTTAGACCAGTGTTGCCTATTCAATGGGGCTCTGAGGATTTTGTTAGGGCGCTTGGGGATAGGCTCCACCATGTCCGGTTCCTTCCTTACCCTGGATGAAATTAATTCCACAAGAGGATCAGCAGGAGGGGACACCCAGGAGGTAGAGTGCCCTGTGCCAAACGCCTCTAGGAACACCACAGGATTTCCATGATGTCTCCAAAGGAGACATCATCTGGGGGTGACTGGGGGAGCCCTCTCCTTCCTCTAAGTCAGTGTCTTCTGTGAGGGACTCCAGTGGGGAATCCAAGTGACTCCTTTTGCATGTTTGTTTATGAGGGAGCTCCTTGGAGGGGAGGGGTTCTCTGGGGAGGACTCGGAAACCTCATGCAGCACCTGGGGGGGGGGGGGACTCCCTGGAGTGGAGTGGCGATAGGCTGTCCCTGAGAGGGCAGGATGGCAGATTCTGGACTAGAAAGAGGGGAGCCAGGACCGACTCTGAGAAAGATAACGTCAATGGTTTTGAGGGAGCCGAAAGAACCCACTCCACCACATCAAAAGCAGGGTGCGAACGAATCCCTGAAGCTGAGGGGAGTAACACCAGACTTGTTTCTCTTGGCGTTGATGGGGGAGCTGGATCAGAGCCTCCAGGCACTGAGAATCCAAGTGGAAGGGCCGACTCCAAAAACCTCAAATCCGATGCCATCCCATCGGATCCGGTGCAGAGACTATGGCTCCGAGAGTCGGATGGCTCCAAAAAGCCAAGTCACTCAGGAAAGTGGTCGGCATCGAGGTACCCGGAGCCACCGGCTATGATCCCTCTACACTGAGAAACCTTGGACCCAATGACTCAAAGCTGGGTGTCAGATCAGAGAAGGAGCAATGGGAAGAAAGGTAGAATGCATGCTCCCAGCCCCACAAGGGGAGGGAGCAGGCAAGACTCCCATCTGAATCTTGGTCCGGAAGAAACTCCTCATCATCCTGTCCACCCAAGCTTTGGAAAGACTATGGGAGGACTGGATGGAAGTAGCCACTGACCTGGGCCTGGAGTGGCGCCGGGGAGAGGCTGAGAAGGGGCATCAGGCCCAAAAGACCACTGGCTCATGCTGAAAGTGAGGTGACAGGAGCTGAGGGGAACCCGGGCTCAGATCTGGGTGGGACCGCTTCCTAGGCCCATCCTGCTCCTTATGGTGGTGTTTCTCTCCATCCCTGGACTTCTTGGTGGGAGTTTGAGTCCTAGAGGCTGGGACGGAATAAGATGAAGTGGAGGCCTCAGAAGAAGTAAGGGGAAGGAGGCCTTTAAGAATAAGTTTGTCCCTCCTGTCGATCAATGTGCCAGGGTTGAAGCCCATACAGATTGAGCAGGAACAGTCCAGGTAAGGAACACCCAGACATACTAAGCACAGAGTGTGGTCATTAGAAGGAGGTAGCTTATGGCCACACTCAGCACATTTCCTAAAGCCTGGCTTAGGGATGTCAGCCATGGCTATAGGAAAAAATCAAACACACACACATGCTCACAGATAGGGATAGTGAGAAAGTGAGAGCGAGAAAGTGAGAGCAAGTTTTTTTTTTTTTTTTAAATAACCGATGCCTGAGCGCAAAAGGAAACAAATAGGGTAAAAGAATTGAGAAAGAGATTAAAGAGAGATGGAAGAAGGATGAAAAAGCCAAAAAAAACCTTTCACAAATCACTAAGGAAACTTGGACCTGATGGATCACACTGCTGTCTGAACTCGTGGCAAACAAGATCTGAGGGGAGGAAGGAGACTGGTATTATGGGTAGGGGAGGAGCTTGGATCCGATGGTGGAAAATGCAGCTGAGTCGGATCCGCACTGGATCCATATTCCCACAGGTTGTAGATCAAATGAAAACAACAACTTCAGATCAGACTGATTAAGAGACAACTCAATGACCACCTTGGGCATAAAAGGAGAATTAGTTTGAAGAGACACCCTGTACCTGTGATAAACTAAAAAGGGAGGAATATCCATGACAGCCTGAAGCTCAGACACTCTCTTAGCTGAAGTGAAAGATAAAAGAAGAAAAGTTTTCCAAGTACACTGTTGTAAGGAAGCTAAAGCAGCAGGCTCAAAAGGAGCATGAGGCCCCAGGAAGGCGGGAAAGGCTTCCTGGGAGGCCCGATATGAAAGACACCTTTAAGCAACTGTTAGACCTCAAATCTGGAGGCCAGAGGAGGAGTCAATGTCAGAAAAGCAGAAATTGCTGATAGGTGAGCTTTAACTGAAGAATATGCCAACCCAGCATGAAGCAGATCAGACAAATAAGACAGAACCAAAAGAATCTCCGCATACACAGGATCCTGACAGCGAGAGAGGCATCAGACAGAAAATCTCATCCAGCTGGACAAATATGATTTCCTGGTAGTGGGTTTCCTGCAGAAACTGAAGCCCGTCCTCAGAAAAAGGGTGCCTAAAAAGGATCAAAACTCTATCATTCACACCATCAGTTGAAGAGTGGGCAAGTAAGGATGGATAAGAGAGCCCTTGTCTTGTGTGAGAAGGTCCGACCAGTGAGGTAACTTGTGGTGGTTGTCCCTAGCTAAGTGAGAAAGAAAGGGGAAACAATGCAGTCTAGGCCAAAAGAAAGTCAAAAAGATTTTGGGAGAGTTCTGCCTGATCTTGGGCAAGACTCTTGGAAGCAGAAGTAGGGGAGGGAAAGTGTACAGAAACATCCTCTTCCAGGGAAATGAGAGGGAATCCATTTGGGTCTGTATATATGAGCGAATTGCACAAATTGTGAATGCTCATAATATCGAGCGCACCAGACCACAACCTTCCTATTGTGGGGGGCTGTGCCCCCATACACCCCCCACTAAATATATATTCCAACTCCAAGATCGCACTACAGTGAGGAAAGGGCAAATATCCCATTCTTCACTGTACTGTGATCTCAGAAAAAGCACTCCGAGGTCTGGTACGTTCAATATTATGAGCGTTTACAATTTGTGAAATTATCTCATATGATATAGACCTCATCCATTTTCCATGCCAGAGGTCTTGGGGGTCTGGAACAGAATACAGGAAGTTGCCTGTTCAGTGGGGAGGCAAAAAGAGCTACCTGAGAAATAAATGAGCTTTTGTGCTGGACCTGCTTAGACAGTCTGCCAATAGATTGTCCTCTGAGGGAATGTAGACAGCCTGAAGAGTCATTTGATACTTGACAGCTAGATCCCAGACCTGAAGAGCTGGACTGCAAAGAAGGTAAAACCTTGCACCTCCTTGCTTGTTGACATACCACATCACTGTGGTATTGTCTGTGAACATTTTGTAGGGTCCAAGATGAAATAGGGTATGTAAAGCCTGAAAAGCTAGAAGCAGAGCCCTCATCTCCATGATGTTGATGTGATCTGACCTCTGATGAAGAGGCCAGAGACCCTGAACCTCGAGTGAGATGAAGGAAGCGCCCCACCCACTGCTTGAGGCACCTGAAGAGAGTTCTTAAATCAGGACTGGGGGCTGGAAACTGGAAAGGATGCCCTGGGTTGAGAGAAAGTTGATAAATCCACCACAGAAGCTGGAGTTTGAGACAGGGAAGGAAGAGAACTCAGTGGTCCAGGGGCTGACAATGTTGAAGTCATATTGACGCTTTCTCATATGGAGGCTGGCCATAGGCAGCATGGGAATGGTGGAAGCCGCAAACCTGAGGACCCTGAGAAAATCCCTGGCCATGACTCAATCCAGAAGAGGAGGACACTGAAAAAAGGCAATAATAGATAGGTCTGGGATCCTGCAACCAAGGAAAACATTACCCTGAGATGGAGTCATGACTGATTTATGGTGAACCCCAGATGCTACAGCAAGGAAATAGTAAACTAAACATCCTGAAGCAGAGCTTCCGAGGACAAGTCCTGAATGACCAGATCATCCAGAAAAGGAAAGATCTGAACCCCTCTTGTCTTTCAAAAAGCAATGACAAGAGAGAGGCATTTGGTGAATACCCTTGGGGCAGTAGAGAGGCCAAAGGACAAAGCACAGAACTGAAAGTGCAAGCAAGAAATACAGAAATGCAAAAATTTCCTGAAAAGGGGATGGACGGGGGACATGAAGGTAGCTCTTCCTGGGCAGGGGCAAAGTCTGAATGGTGCCCTGGGTCAAGAGAGAATGTGGCACCTCTGGGAAGAGAAGATCTTCTTGTGGAGGTTGAGGGATGCCCAAAAAGGGAGGAAGAGACTTCCAAACCATGAAATACCCTTGGAATAAAATGGACAGAATCCAAGAGTTTGCTGTGAGCCTTTGGAAAAGACAGGGAAAGAAGGGACAAGCAAACCTGGCCAAGGTAAAAGGGAAGCAAACTTGTCAAATGGACCCTTGCTTCTCCTGAAAAGGAGATTTCTGAGAAATGGGTGTCCGTGTAGCTTTAGCAGGAGGTACACATCTAGAACCCTCTTTCCCCTTGAGTGAAGGGCGAGACTGCCCACAAAAATAAAGCAAATTTTGAAGGCCAATTTCTCTGAAACTTTAGAATAGGAGAAACAAATATATGTTTCAACTCCTGCAAGGTTTTGCCCTTTCCAGGACTATCTAATAATTTGGCTTTAACATCATCAGTTAAATCCTTAAGACAAAGCCAAGAGTAATGCAAAGCAGTAGCCCTGAAAGGAGCATCAGTTGCATCATAACTGCACTTGAGAGTGTGGCGGGCAACTTGATAGATAGAACCCAACAAGGAAAGGGCCAAAGCCTTCCCCTCAGAATCAGGAAGATCAGAAATCACCTCAGAAACTTGAGAAAGGACAGCTAAAGCACAAGTGGTCGTGTGAGTCTTGTAATTAATAGCACTAAAAGACACAGTGGCAGCAGTACAAACCTTTTGCCCAGCCTTTCCATGGTCCTGATATCCTTATCTGAAGAAAACAACTTGGTAGAAGGCAACAGCTCAGAAGGTTTATCAGAGGAGTCAGACACCACAGAAGGATCAGCAGAAGGGCACTTATACAGAAACTTACAATCATCAGGCACCTTGTAAAATCTGTCAGGTTTCTTAGGAGCTCAGGATGAGAATCAGGGGCTACAGAGGCTGCTGAAAAGGTGTCCAGGAAGGCAGCCCGAACTGGAAGAAAGTACAGTTGTGTACACTTACCATAAATGTAGATGTTCGAGTGTATTTACTGTTGCAGTCATCACACTTGGGTTATTTTGCCAGGGGTAGCACTCACTCAGCCCGAATACCAGAGATTTTGTATTTCTGCGTTGGTTGCTGTCACTTCAGGACTGACGTCAGGTGTATAAAAACAGGCAGCCGATGCTATTACATCAGTTTTTCTTAGTTTCATAGTATAGTACTAGGCTATCTGCCCTGGGGCATTTGTAAGCCTAGCCATAGTGATGTGGCTTTTGCCACCCCATGAAATGGTACAAAAATGTACAGAATAAATCTAGAATACTGTGCCTCTGTCTAGTAGTGACACAATGAAGGTCCCCTTATATAATAGAATTACTTTACTGTGCCCCTGTCTAGCAGTGACACAGATGTGACCCCTGGGGTAAACTTACGATCTCCCATCCACTCATCAAGATTTCTCTTGAAGAGAGTCAGTGAGGGGCTCTGCCTAATACGAACTGGGATCCTGTTCCAAAGCATGGGAAGCCTCTGGGTTATGATGTCAGGAGCCCCCAAATAGGGAGCTAAGTTATGGTGGGAAAAATGTCACCAGTAAAAAGTAAATACCAATACCCCTATAAGGAGTGAGTAAGAGAAATAGAGAAGGAGAGAGAAAGAGAGAGAGACAAGGGGGCTGGAGGATGGGAAACCAGGACTGCAACAGTGAATACACTCGAACATCTACATTTATGGTAAGTGTACACAACTGTACTATGTTCTTCGTGTTTCACTATTGCAGTCATCACACTTGGGTTGATTCCCAAAGCTGAAGAATGGGTGGAGGCAGTTAAGAAGTGTTGAGGCTGGCTAGTATGCCCTGCAGGACTGCTGTTGCAAAACCCACCCTGGATTTGTAAAAGATAGACAGGTGGTAATGCTTGATGAAGGTGTGAACAGAACTCTAGGTAGCAGCTTCCAGAATGTCCCTGCTAGGGACTCCTCTAAGAAAGGCTGTAGAGGTTGAAGTTGCCCTAGTGGAATGCGTTCTGACCCCCTGAGGGGGATGGTTTCCCATGGTGTTTGTAGCAGAAATGGATACAGTATGCTATCCATTTGGCGATGGTTTGTTTTAATATGGCCTTGCCCTCTGCCCCTGGTGCAAAGCTGACTAGTAACTGTTCAGATTTCCTGAAGGGCTTAGTCCTATCAAGGTATAATCTGAGCTGTCTGTGCACATCTAAAGAGTGCAGGATCCTTTCCCCCTTATTTTGAGGATTAAGTAAAAGGTGGGCAAATAGATAGATAGATTGATTGAGAATCACGCTGGATGCCACTTTAGGCATAAAAGTAGGGTTATTCCTGAGGGAGACCCTGTCAGCATGGAAAATAATGAAGGGTTCCACAGCCATAAGTGCTTGTAGCTCAGACAATATTCTAGCTGAAGTGATGGCCAGAAGCAAGGCTGTTTCCCAAGAGAGGAATTTTAACTCTGCTGATGCTACAGGCTCAAAGGGGGGAAGCGTGAGCTTTACCAACACAAAATTAAGGTCCCAAGCAGGGGTGCGGGCTCTTCTTGGTGGCCTTAAGTTGTTAGCCCATCTCATGAGCTGTTTGATGAGAGGGTGAGAGAAGAGAGGTGGCTCAGTGCTGTAATGAGCAGAGATGGCAGAGGCATGGATCTTAATGGAAGAGAAGGCTAGGCCTCCGTGGAGTAGGTCTGCTACGTAATCCAGGATGAGAGGTAAGGAGAGCTGTGCTGTATCCACTCCTATAGAGTGAATCCAGGAACAATACCTTTTCCACTTATCAGCATATGATTTCCTTGTACTGGGTCTTCTGGCTTCACGAATGACATCCAGCACCTGCTTGCTTAGGCTGGCCATTGGAGGAGAATTCAAGGAATAATCCAGGCTGCAAGGTTCAGGGTTTGCAATTGAAAATGCAAGATCTGTCCCTCCTGCTGAGTGAGGAGGGTTGGGATCTAGGGTAGGTGCCATGGTGGCACCGGTGATAGACTGCACAGAATGGGGTACCAGTGTTGGCGTTGTTAGTCTGGGGCAATCAGGATTGCCCTTGGGCTTTCCTGCCTTATCTTGAGTAGTACTCTTGTAAGAGGAGGCGGGGGGGGGGATGCATAGATTGAGAGGTTTTCCCACTGGAAGGGTAGGGCATCCACTTTCCAGGCCTTGCTGTGAGGTACCCTGGTGCAGAATTTGCTGAGCTGGTGATTGTAGGGGGAGGCAAATAGGTCCACCTTTGGGGTACCCCATTTCTGGGTTATACGGCTGAAGGTGTTGTGGTCTAATTGCCACTCGTGTGGGACTAGGAGATTTCTGCTTAAATCGTCTGCCAGAGAGTTGCGTTTGCCTGGCAGGAATACAGTTTGCGGGTGAATCTGCATAGCCAAGCCAGTGTTCCACAGGGTCATGGCTAGCCTGCAGAGTGGGTAAGAGTGGGCCCCCCCCCCCGCTTTTTGATGTACACATCACTGTGGTGTTGTTGGTCTTTATTAGAAGGGGCCCAGGTGAGAGTAGGGATCTGAAAGCTGTCAGAGTGTGCTGAACAGCTAGCATCTCTTTTTGGTTAATGTACAGATGAATTTGGTTTGGACTCCAGTGGCGGAGAACGCACCTGCTGTCCAGATGTGCACCCCAGGCATAGTCTGATGAGTCTGTGGTTAGGGTCTAGGTGGCGTGGGGTTGTGTAAAGAGAAGTCCCTTGTTGTGGCTGCATGCTGCTGCCCACCAAAGAAACTCTGTCCTGAGAATGTTGGCACCAAAGACTTTTTAAGTACCATTGAAGTTTCCTCATATGCAGACTGGTATATGGAATAAGTAGAATGCAAGAGGCCAAGAACCCTAGAGCCTGCATGATTTTCCTTGTACATAGCTGGGTTCTGGTGGCTATTTGAACAAAGTAGCCTGTCAAATAGGCTTATTTTTCTGAAGTAAGGAATGCCATTTGGGTTGCTGTGTTCATGTTTGCTCCCAGAAATACAATTTTTTGACTGGGGACTAGTTTTGATTTCTTTTCATTGATAGTGTACCCCAGGGAGGTTAGAAGGTCCTTTACAAATGTCAGGTGCTGCAACAGCTTTTCCTGACTGTCTGCCTGGATCAGGCAACCATCCAAGTAAGGGTATATTTGAATCTGTCTCTATCTGCAAAAGGCAATGGCTGGAGCCAAGCATTTTGTGAAGACTCTGGGAGTAGTGGATAAGCCAAAGGGAAGTGCAGAGAACTGATATCTTTAGACAGCATAGGGAGAAGTTGCTGCAGGATGAGCATTTTGAATTTTGGTACCACCATGAAGGTGTTTAGAATGGATAGATCTAAGATTGGGTGCCAGGTGCCCTCTTTTCTGGGTACCAGGAAAAGTCTGGAATAAAAACCTTGGCCTATCTGTTCTGTAGGAACAGGCTGAACTGCCCTTATGGAGAGCAGGGACTGAACTTGGTTTTGTGCCTCTGCCCACTGGTTTAGAGGAAGGTCTGGGAACCCCTTTGGGGTTGACAGTGTGTGCAAATAAAATTTGTAAACTTGGGATACTATGTTGAGAACCCATCAATCTTTGGTGATAGAGGTCCATTTTTTGCATGGTGGGAAAGTTTTCCTCCTAGGGGCATGAGCAATTGGGCAGAGGTGAGGAGTGGAGTTGAGAAGTCATTGTGAAGTCTTTCCATAAGGAGGTGGCTTAGCACTCCTGTTTTAGAAGTGGAGGTACTCCATTGCTTAGATCTCTGCATACCCTGAATCTGGATCTGGGGGTCTGTTTCCTCTGGTCTGAGGTGGAGATTGGCTTGAGGGGAAGGAGGCTGGTGAGGGGCAATGCCTACTGAATTACTGAATCTGATGCTGCTTGCAAAGAATCTTCTTTGACTGTCCACCATTTCTTCCATCTTTTAAACTCTTTTCTTTTTTTCTGCTGGTCTCTGTTGTTGCCAGATTGTCCTTGTTGTTTGATTTGTTGAATTTTGATTTGACAGATAGTCTGGCAAGGTCTGCTCCTTAAAGTACAGAACCTTCTTCTAAGTACAGACTGTGACACTGCTGCCCTGCAAGATGCTTAGAGCGTCAAACCCACATTGCAGGCTATTACTTGCTGACTTGGCTTGCAGATTTTCTGGCTCCATTTCCTAAATTCTTTTCAGGGTAGATAACTTTTGCTTATTAAGTATGTTAGTGTGTTGTTGGTGTTTCAAATTTGTTGATTTGAAGCATTCAGAAATTGACAATTCAGTGCTCTAATGGCAAGAGAGTTTTTTCCCCCTGTCTAAAGCGGAATGTCTAATCCCTGTCCAAAGGTCTGTCTTGTAGTTGCTTTTATTTTTTTATATTCCTTTTATTTGCCCCAGGACCTTGAGAGGAAATTTAAAAGCAGTTTTTTTTAAAATAGGAAATCTATAGTACCTGTTATGCTTTCTCAAGCAGGTTAGACATGCTTTTAAAGACTAAGGAGGAGTTACATCTCATCCAACACAGGGATCATCCAAGACATCATAGAGAGGTGGAAATAAAATTCTGTGCTGTGGTAAATCTAAAAATTAAAGGATAATCTCCCCATTTGGATGATCCCTCTGAGGGAGATAATTTCCCTTCATCCAAAAAAAAAGGGAAAAGAAAAAAGCAAACTGGATTTCCTCTGGAAAAATTCCTCTGAGATAAAAGTGGAATCATAGAATCCTAGAGGCATTTAGTCAGATGTCTTCATATCAAGTCAAGCAGAAAATTGAAGATCAAGTGGTCAAAAGCGGAGGATTAGGTCTGCTAGGACATGTCTTTCTGTTTTACCAGGGTTTAGCCAATTGAGGTGAATCAGCATGATCCATTTTTGATTCATTTTAAGCATTTGAAGTTGTGGTAGGAAGCTTGTTTAGAGCTTGGGTCATCGATTTTTAGGTGTATGTGTTTGAAACTCTTGGCCTTAGTACTCATTGGTAAAGAGAGAAGAAGTGAAATGGAAAAGCGGTTTGTGTCGTGCATTCTTAATGCGCGTAGAGAGAACGAGATCTTCCATCGGTGGAAGAGTCCTCCCAGAGACGACATAGTCAAAGAAGAGTCATGCCCATGAAACCTCGAAACAGAGCATCAGACGTGCAAAACAAGCCGGTCTTGCGCATCAAAGAGTTGCCAAGCACCGCAGCATAAGTCGCATCAATTTGGGCCCACAAACTGGCGACAGCGCTAAGCTTACTTTATTTACGCGATTTCTAGTCGGTCGGTCTTCTTTGTATTTAGGAATTAGGAATGTTGGAAAGATTCAAAGCTATTTAAAGGGAAGGAAATCTGCTAGTATGGAAGCTGAAGTCATTACTGGAATGAGGGCCAGAAGATTAATAGTTCAACAACTTAACAAACAAAACAAACAGGTGAGGTGTACATAGTCTGGGCCTAAACAGGACATGATGTAGGAGAAAATCTCGTTGCAGATGCAATTTTTTGATCGGTCAAGAATTGTTAACTTTTTCCATTTTTTGGTTTGGTTATTTAGAGAGAAAAAGGGGTGCCAAAGGACAAAGAGAGGAAATGTTTCGTTTTTTTCTGTGGATGTTTTGCGTAAAACCCTGAGGGTTGTTGGACCTGTCATCACTCAAAAGATAAGTAGGATCTCCTTCCTTCTTGTGTCTGCAAAATCTCCTCTCCCCTAGCCCTTAATATCTTGGGGTCTGTGCCCTCAGTGCAGCAGCTGATGTGACTGGGAGGAACTCTGAGACATGTGGGAGATTCATGTTGGGATTGTGATGGGGTCAATGAATTCATGGCCGAATCTCTGAATCAATGACTTTCCAGAGAGATCAAAGGGGAAGACTAGTCTCAAGAGAAACAAGGGCAGCTTTTTTAATTTTTGCCAGACCCTGAGTTTTTTGGCCTTTTTCTTGGCTGACCTACTGACCACTGGGAGCCAAACATCTCCGACACAGCATTCAAGGTAAACAGACAAGGAGGAGAGGCTACACTTGTTAGGAGGGAAAAAAAACGGGTCATATTGAATACTGTTTAGCATAACGGGAACTGTGTATGACCTTAGAGGAAACACGCAGACAAACTAGCGAGACATTAGTCATTGATCATTTTTATTTTTTCTGAGCCTCCTTCCAGAAAGCTTTCCCTTTCCTTAAATAAATAAAAATAAAAAAATTAAAACAAAAATCAATGCTGAAAACTATGTGAATATCAGCACAGAAAAGGAGCACAAGACCGAGTGTTCATGCCGGCTTTGTTCGGGCTACATTGGAAAATATCAAACTCAATGCAAAATTTGTCATCTGTTTTTTTTTACTGTCAAACAATGGACTAACAAAGAACAAACTTCTTTGAAGAAGTGGTTGGTATTTATAGGTTCATAGGTAGTTACTAGGCTATCTGCCCGAAGGCATTTATAAGCCTAACCAGAATGTGTTGGCTTTCGCCACCCCCTTAGATTAGTTCCCTGTGCCTCTATCCAGCACAGCCACTGAAGTGATCCCTGGGGTAAACTTTCTGTTTCCCATCCACTTGTCAAGGTTTCTTTTGAAGAGTGTTAGCGAGGAGCTCTGCCTAATGTACACTGGGATCTTGTTCCAAAGCATGGGAAGTCTCTGGGGCAGGAATCTATCTCTCCAGCATGTCCCATTTATTGTTGTGGTGAGGTTTAGATCCCTAGAGTGTGGCTCGAGGGGGATAAGGATTTCTTTAGGTGGAGCATGTCCATCAATTCTGGGTTGGACATGGCCTTGTATGTCAGGCAGAGATCACTTTTGAGTAGGCGGTATGCAACCGAGTACAGCTGGAGTTTCTTCAGTCGAGCTGCATAGGGTATCTGTTTGAGGCCAGTGATCTTCTTGATGAGGTACTTCTGTTGTCTTTCCAGCTGTTGTACATGTATTGTAAGGTACATCCCAAATGGGGCATTGTACTCTATGATAGGTCTGATGAGTGATGAGTAGAGGGGCACAATGACCTCTTTTGATCTGGAAGCAAACCCCTTTGTGATTAGGTGGGCCACATAGAAGGATTTTCTAACCACTTTGGCAATGTGATTATCAAAGGAGAGATTACTATCTACTTGGGTCCCCAGATCCCTTATTACATCTTCCGTATTTAGGGGAGTACTACCTATGTGGTAGTTTGTGGGTACTTTGTTTTTTCCAAAGGGGATGACTATGCACTTTTTGGCATTTAGTTTGAGGCCATGATTTTGACACCAGGTATCCATCTCAGTGAGACCCTTCTGGAGGATGTCTGTGTCAGCCGGTGAGTCAATTATAGCCCCTAGTTTGCAGTCATCTGCGAACTTGGTCAGCCATAGTCCTCCTGTGCTTGCCTGTACATTTGAGAAGTATATGCCGAACAGGAGGGGTCCTAGGACTGAGCCCTGGGGAATGCCACTTGTAACCGGTTTAGAATCAGACATAGCTCCCACCATGTGGGTTCTGTCCGTGAGCCAGTTGGCAACCCATCTTGTGATGTAGGGGTTTATGTTCAGGCTGGTGGGCTTGTCAATAATACCAGAATGGGGAATGGTGTAGAAGGCCTTAGCGAGGTCTAGGTAGGCTGTGTGTACCACCTTTCCCTCGTCTATAGCCTTGGTAACTGTCTCAAAGAAGTCCCCCAGGTTTAGTATGCATGATCTGTCCTTGACAAAGCCGAACTGGGTAGGGTCCAGTGTTTGAGGTTCCCAATGTCTCTGATAATGATTTCCATGATGACGCGCTCCATAGCCTTGCAGACTAAGCTAGTCAGGCTTATAGGGCGATAGTTCTTGGGGGTCTGTTGTGGCTCCACCTTTGTGGAGCAGAATAACCGTTGATGTGCACCACTTTATGGGTACATAGCCTGTGGAGAGGCTGAGCTTGAACAGTGTGTTTAGGTGAGGGGTTAGTTCATCTTTAAACTCATGTAGGGCGCAGCCTGGGACACCGTCTGGTCCCACTGATGCTGTGTTTTTTGCTTTGGAGAGGGCTGTTTTAACCTGAGTGTCTGGTTTCAGGGGCTCTACATTCTTCTGGTATGGTTATGAGCCCTTTTGGGGGTGAGAGGGTGGGGTGAAGTTTGCACTGAACCTGTCTGCCAGGATGTTGGCAATATTGGTCGGTTCAGTGTATTTTCTGCCATTATGCACTAACTTTGAGCAGATCTGAGCATTACCACTTAGATTCTTGACATAGCTAAAGAATGCCTTGTGGTTATCTTTGGAGTCCTTGGCAATTTTTCTTTCAAAGCTTGCCTTAGATAATTTTATGAGGGATCGCAGTTTCTTGCTGATACTGATCAGGGATGTCTTCCCCTCTTGAGATTTTACTCTTTTCTGTACTAGTTTCCTCCTTCTATTGTATAGCTTGTTTATGGCAGGAGTCCACCAGTCTGGTTACCTTTTCTTGGAGGAGTGAGTCTTGGTTTTCCTTGGGATGGCAGGATCTATGCATTCTTGTAGGTGCCTGCAGAATGCATTAGTAAAGGATCTTGCAGCTTGGACAACATTATCCTTTAGCATGGGGGCTTTGAAACTTTCCACCTCGGACTTAAGTAATGTGAAGTTTGCTTTTGAAAAGTTTTTCACTGTGGTTTTCTTGTCCGGAGGTGGGGGCAAAATGTGGATATCCAAAGTGATTTGTTTATGGTCAGATCTAGCCAGCGAGGGGTTGACCTCCAGTGTGGAACGCCAGTCGCCCATGTTGGTGATAACCAGGTCCAATATGTTGTCACCTCTGGTGGGAGTGTTGACCAGTTGAGCCAGGGCGTTTGAGTTTATAAATTCTAGGAAATGTTGGGCAAGGGAGTTAGTACTGGAGTAGTTCTCCCAGTTAATGTTTGGGTATTTGAAATCACCCAATATTAGGGTGTTTGGTAGGACCTTTATGTTTCCCAGTGTTTCCAGAAACATGGAATGGGAGTCCTGGGACATGGTGGGTGATCTGTAGCAAGCTACAATTCCCGTTGTTATTTGAATGTGGATGATCTCTGAAGCATCATGCTGTGCCACTAACCTGGAGGTGTGGGTATCCTTGATGACTATGGATACGCCCACGCCTTTTGTATTTCGGTTTGGATTCTGTGGTTGAAATCTTTGGTACAAGTTGTATCCTAGTAGTGCTGGGGTGCTCTCTGAAGCCTTAAACCAGGTTTCTGTTACTGCACATATATCGATTTTCTCCATACTGAAGCGTGCCTCGAGTGCGTGCATTTTGAGGTTTTGAATTCTGGCACTGAGTAGCATTACCCTCAATTTTTTGTTACTTGTGCTATTTACGGCGGTGGGTTTGTCTTTTGAGCCTTGACTAAAAAAGGCACTATGGGGTGGCAAGAGCCTTGGCCAGTGTTCGAAAGCCTAAGGGTGACAGGTGCAAGGAGTCTCTAACGAAGCAGTGTGGCTTGTCGAGCATGTCATCCCAGACAGACAGATACTGGATCCCCTTTGAATGACACCAGAAACTTAGCCAATTGTTGAAATCGAGAATTTTTTTCTTTATACCGTGGTATCACTCTTGGTGAGGGCAGGATGCTACTCAGTGTCAGGGTCATACCGGCCTGGGCTACGTGATCAGAGAGCTCTTCCATGTCTCTCTTCATATAGTCCAAGGAGGTACGGCTCAGGTCATTCACACCAACATGGACAATGACAAAGTCATATTTGTACTTGTTCTGGAGTGACCTGAGTGCTTGTGTTATGTGGCGGATCCTGGCACCCGACAGGCAGCTAACAGTAACCTTCACCTTATTCAGCCTAGTGAGTGGGACGTCAGTGTGCCTGACTATAGAGTCATCTATTACTGGTATGTTATTTTTCCTTAAGGTCTGTGATTGCATGACACACTGGTTTTGTGAAGTATGTGTTTCATGGTTTGTGTCTGCTTGGATGTTTGCTTTGGAGGTCTCTGTTGGTTTTGCAGATTTTTATTTAGAGCCTCCCACTATGTTTTCATGTATTTATGTGTGTTTTTTGCTGGTGCTGGTTTAATGGGTCTATGTGAGACTGGTGGTGTGATGCAAGTATTTCCCTTCTCCTCTTTACTGTCTGATCCACACTCGGGTTGAGAGAGCTTAGCCTCCACTTTGGCTGTATAATTGCATCTCTCGCATGTATTAGTGTTTGGTGATAGGAGGAGGGGGTTGTCTGTGTACATGAGGCAGTGAAATCCTCGCTTTCTTCCTAGAGACTTTCACTAAAATGTCTTCAACTTACTAACAACTTTACTCATCTCTGATCTCAACTAAATATAATCTGCAGTTCTAATTTGTGAGATATAAAGATGGAACCAGAACAACTTTAGGCCTGGATGGTATTTTCTCACCTTAAGATTTAAGAAACCTGTAAACTTTTGTATCTTGATGGAAGTCAGTCAATCACTATTATTGTCTTCATAATCAGCAAACTTTTTATTTTTAAGCAACTGTTTTCTTATTTCCAACCTATTCATTTTGCAGCATACAAAATTTCCAACCTAATCATTTTGCAGTGTACACAAAAAAATTAAAAATGTTGAGTGAACTGTGTTCGTTACAAAAAGCTTCCGTTATTTCACTATTTCTCCAGAAGATGGCAGAAGCACCACTTTCTGAATATTTACACTATTATACATTCCGGTTTAACCCTTTTTTGTTTTCTGTAGCAAAAAATTACAAAAAAAAAAAAAAAAAATTAAAACTCAAGAAAGTATCACCTCATTACATAAATCATGACTCAAACTTATTCCACTTTAGCCCAGCGAATGTAACTGCAAGCACTCCTTTAAACTCCAAAAGAAGTCTCAGTGATTCATGTGCTAGTAGAAACACTGAAAGATGAAACGAGTGAAAGGTGATGCAGCAGTCACAGCTATATGAGGTTATAGCCAGACAGCTTCCAAAGCTAGAGGGCATCTTCCACACTCACAAAGTGTCAGTCTGTTCAATTGGACATCAAGCCCTTCAGAGCTTTCCTGCCTCCGAAGAGTACACTTCTCTGAGGTTTTTGAGGATCGACTGTTGGCTTGTGCTGTTCCTTTTCTGGGCAGATAAGTTTCCTTTGTGGAATGTACCTTCCATTTAAAAAAAAAAAAGTTTCATAACACTTTCTCTCTGTTAAAATTTGGAATAACCTTCTTGCAGACATTACCCTAGTATCCACCCTAAGTCAATTCAAGAAAAGTCTAAAACAGTATTTTAAGTCACACTGGCTATGTCCTTGCTCTAAGCCTGACTATTATTGTAAGGTAACATTTTCATGGCTACTCTACTGGATTGTAATTTCTAAGCTTTTTACCTTAGCTAATCTTTTTTTTTTTTTTTTTTAAGTGGCGTTCGAAAGACATGCGTGAATGGGCATGCCTTCATTGAAGGTTGGGGATCAGGCTGGCACCTCGGCACCGTAAAAATCTACTGCCAATCATTAGCGGACCAGAGTTCCGCTGTGGCGACCCCTAACTGGAAAAAGCTGAAAGAAGAAGAAGAAGAAGAACTAACAAAAGGTTGCATAGCTTTGTAAAGACCTGCAGTCAGAATGTGTGCCCCTCAGTTTTGCAACATTTTCCTCAGAATGTCTGCAGAAGCTCCTTAATATCTCAGAAACTGCACACTACTTAGTGATTTTAGTCATTGGATGGATGATGTGAATGGATCCAGGTCAAGCGTGAGGGACCACTTTGTTCTGCAGATCGCTGCTTCTAAAGAATTGTGACTCAGCAAAACATCTCCTATGTGACAATTTCTTGCAGAGTCCTTCACTCTTACAAATAAGCCTTCTACACCAACCGTTGGCTCAAACCACACCTCAACCCCTCACTTACATTGGCTACATTCCTCTCTCATACCAACCAACCCTCTCCACATTCCTTCAGCACACTGTCTTCCTTTAAACATCTCCTTTATATTTGCCACTTAGCATTTTACACTAATAAGCTTTCCCCAGATCTTCCCACTACTTGGTCTTCCTTTTCAAAATTAGATTGCTTTACTTCCCTCCCAAGGTGACCATAAACCCTCTCTGTCTCTCTCCACCTTCTTACTACAAACCAATACCATTCTATCTAAACATGATTTAGTCAAATATAAACATCACTCCTGACCTTCACTTTATACTGAGAATATAGCTAAGTGGTGTCAAACACACAAACCCTGGTCCTCTAAATAAACACAAGAACGTCTTATCTCAAAGAATATAAATCATTCTTCCTCTGTAGCTCCCCTCAAAGCAGAATCAGGCTTACTACTTCTCAAAAATCTGCCTTTGAAGTCTATGCAATTAAACAGTATACAATGAAGCAAACATAGCCCTCCATTACCCAGCTACAGAAACCTGACTAAAAGACGATATAAAGGCATAATACATTTTTTCTTAACTTCCAACAACATTAGAATGGACAAAAAAAAAATAAAAATGCAGGTGGGGTGCCTTCTCTATAAAAACTCAACTGACTCATTATCCTAACCGTATTCCTCAGTTTAACATCAAAGAAATACTGCTCTCGTAAACAAAGCTGAACAATAAAAAGAAGAATGGAGTAGCAACTCTATATATACTCCCTGGTAACAACATTAACACTGTAGAGGAAATTATTTGCTGGATATCTAACAATATA
Organism: Protopterus annectens; assembly: GCF_019279795.1. Taxonomy (NCBI): domain Eukaryota; kingdom Metazoa; phylum Chordata; order Ceratodontiformes; family Protopteridae; genus Protopterus; species Protopterus annectens. Next base: position 1,321,294,291 of record NC_056728.1, on the reverse strand, counting down.
CACTATGAAACATTAATACTAGGTGACCTTAACACTGATTAGTAACTAATAAACTCAGACACATTCACATACACAGTAAACCCATACAACTTCACTCAACTTATCACCACCCCTACTAAACTTGAATAAAAATACCTAGAGAGAATCTGCATTAGACTGGATTCTGACTACAGCATTTAACAAAATTACCACCAGTGGCTATCTACCTAACTCCATCAGTGATCACCTCTCTGCTTTCACTTTTCTGTAAAAGGTCATGGGTATTCAGAAACAATTTAGCTGAAACACTGCTAAGTCCTTAATGAGTCTTTTGCATATATTCCATAGTCCTGCACTACAGGAGGTTTAAGGTATTACACAGTGAAGACTCTAGCTTGACTCGGTCTTTCTTAGCAGTCCTTGGTTTTCCTTTAAGGCAACAAAGCAATACTACCTCACAAACACAATCCAAGCAGGTTCGCAACCTCAACAAATTACAATTTCAAACTTTTATTTACAATCTCAGACTATGCAACTATATTTTAAAAAGCTTACCTGTAAATGAAGCAGTCTTAGAAGTCAACACAATAGTTGTAAACATACTAAATGACCTTGTCCCCATCAGAACAAAACTAATCTTGCCAGGCCCCTTGAATAACAGACACAAAGCCTGTACAAAATCATTTTTATTTTATTTGTGCAGTTTGTTTTTTAGGATATAGTCCATTGGGGAAGAACCACCGTTTTCAATGGAGTCCTGGGAGAAAAAGCAAAAAACAAAAAAATAAAATATACATATTTGACAGACATTTCTAGATACATTGTAGTAGCAAAACAAAATGTCAATTAAAATTAGAAATTAGAAAGTAAAGCATTTACTTATGCTATTAAAAACAAAAAAACAAAAACAAAATGCAGATTAATGAACAAGCATAGTAGATGAATAAAAAGTATTTATAGATTTAAGGGGGCATTTAGTAGAGTTGGTTATGAGGGTGGGGAGGGAGCAATTTCCATTGAGATGCTAGGTGTAAGAAAGGTTGAAGGTAGAGTGGTGAAGGAAAGGAGGTTTTTGCCTGGGGATGAGTGGGTTTTGTGCACTTCTAGTAGATTTTGATTATTAGACCTTAGCACTCTATTTGGTAGGGTGCATTTTAAGCAGAAGCAGCAAGGGGACAGTTGGAGGGGTTTAGAATAGAATCAGCTTGTAGGGTTAGAGTTAGTTAAGTGAGTATAAGAGTTGGGATTAGTTTTAGTTTTTTATTTTTGGAGAGGAGACAGTGGTGAGTGGAAGAGTGGAAGACCTATGGCTGAATTTTGAATTTAGCAATTTATTATGAGGTGAGGGTTTTTTTTTTTGAATGAGGGAAGTAGTAAAGTAGGGTACATAAGGGTTGTTTTGTTTTGTTTTTGGAGTGTAGAGTAATAGTTTTGTCGATCACAAGAGATGTGTTTCTGCTTTATTTTTTTTTGTGCATTTTGTTAATATTTGGAGTTGCCTTATGTTTTTTTTGGTGGCGCCCATGCTTGCTTCTTTGTTTTGTGTAGTAAAGAGAGAAGTTAGATATTTAGGGCTGATTTAGTTTTATTTTATTCTCTTAGTCCGTAGGGAGCTTGGGAGTCAAGTACTTTTTTTTAAGAATGTTGAGTTAAAGTATGAGACAGCATTGGTAGTGTTTAGTGATTTTTTCAATTTACTGCTTTTAAGTTTTAGTGAGTCATTAGTAGTAGTAGTTTTAGGATCATCTCATAAGTTCCCCAACACTTGACAAAATTCAAGACATCTCCAAAATTGTGACAAATCCTACATCAAAGCAGACAAAAAGATACCTAATAAATCTCCAGCAGAAACAATGGAGTCAAAACTGTTCTAGACCTCATTAAGAACTGTACTACACCCTGGTTAAACAACCACACATTCATCTGATGATCAAACCAGTGATAGTCACCCAGTTTAACTATCACTTCATCCAAGCAATTCTGCCCTTAGTCAAAGATAACACACTCCACTCACACCACCAACTCAACTCAATAAATCACGGACCAACCATTCTCCTTGCAAACTGTCCCCACGTCTACAATCAAAAGCATCTCCAAAATGTTAAATCAACATGTCTTTGCTGCAGACTATCTACCTTATGAATACATTAAACAGCAAAAGACCTACTTAGCATATCATCTCCAGTCTTACTAACCTTTCCATCAGAGAAAGTAATGTCACCACTCTCTGGAAAAAAAAAATTATTACAGCTCTATGCTAAGGTGGAAAAGTAGAGTTGTGTACACTTACCATAAATGTAGATGTTCGAGTGTATTCACTGTTGTAGTCATCACCTGTGGGTTATTCCTGTTGTGGTAGACCTCGGTCGGCCCGAATACTAGAGTCAATGTTTTTCTGCATCGGCTGCTGTCACTTGTTGACTGATGTCAGGTTGTCAGTGCTATAAAGCAAGGCAGCCGACACCATTACAGCAGTTCTTCTTGCCCTAACCAGTCAGAAGCCCAAGAAAATATGGTAAATTGGTCCTGGTGGCTAAAAGCCACCATAAGAAGCTTATGTCTCCCTAAGGAAAGAGGATATAAAGGGGAAGGAGGGTGGGAACCAGGACTGCAACAGTGAATACACTCGAACATCAACATTTATGGTAAGTGTACACAACTGTACTGTGTTCTTCGTGTTTCACTGCTGCAGTCATCACCTGTGGGAGGATTCCCAAAGCTGAGGAGAGGGGTGGAAGGATTAGTTAGAGACCTAGGCATGGCTAAGCATGCCCTGCAGAACTGCAGAGGCAATCCCTGTCCTAGCCTTAGAGAAAATAGGTAGGTGGTAATGCTTTGTAACGGTATGGACAGAGGTCCAGGTGGCAGCTTACAAGATGTCCCTGGTGGGAACTCCTCTGAGTAATGCTGTGGAAGTGGAGGCTGCCCTAGTGGAATGGGTATGAATAGACTTTGGTTTCTCATGTAACCTGCAACAGAAATGGATACAGTGTGATATCCATTTGGAAATGGTTTGCTTGGAAATGGCTTCCCCTCTGCCCCTGGGGCAAAGCTGACAAGAAGTTGGTCTGTTTTCCTGAAGGGTTTAGTATGGTCCAGGTAGTATCTGAGCTGTCTGTGCATGTCTAGTGAGTGCAGAATTATTTCCCCTTGTTTTGAGGGTTAGGGAAGAATGTGGGTATATGTATGGCCTGGTTGAGAGTCACATTAGATACCTGGGCATAAAGGAGGGGTTAGTCCTCAGGGAGACCCTGTTTGCATGGAAAATGATGAAGGGTTCAATGGCCATCAATGCCTGAAGTTCTGAAACCCTTCTGGATGAGGTGATAGCTAGTAGGAAAGCAGTCTTCCAGGAGAGGTATTTTAGTTCTGCTGAAGCAGCAGGTTCAAAGGGTGGTAAGGTTAGTTTTTTCAGAACATAATTCAGATCCCAGGCTGGCTTGGGAGGCCTTCTGGGAGGTCTGATATTAGAAGCCCCTCTGAGGAATTGTTTAATCAAAGGATGTGAGAACAGGGGCTGGTCTGTATCGAAATGAGCTGAAATGGCTGAGGTGTGGATCTTAATAGAAGAGAAGTACAGGCCACTATTGAGTAACTCCGCAAGATAGTCCAGGATAAGAGGAATGGAATGTTGTGAGGAACAACCCCCTCTAGACTGGCTCCAGGACCAGAATCTTTTCCATTTCCCTGCGTAAGATTTTCTGGTGCTGGGCGTTCTGGCCTCTGTGATAATGTCTAAGACCTGTTTGCTTAACAGGAGGCCCCTTGTTTGCTTTTAGAGTATTAGCCATGCTGACAGTTTGAGAGTCTGCAAGTCTGGGTGCAGCATCCCCCCCCCACCTGAGTCAAGAGATCAGAGGTCAGGGGAAGTTGCTTGGGAGGTTCTGATGTCAGGCTGCACAGTAAGGGGTACCCAATGCTGTCTGGGCCAATCTGGAGCAATGAGGATGGCCTTTGGTCTCTCTTCCCTTATTTTGATCAGTACCTTGGGAATAAGAGGCAGAGGAGGGAATGCGTACACAAAGAGGGAGTTCCAGGGGAAGGTCAAGGCATCCAGCTTCCACACTAGGTGATGATACTCCCTGGTACCGAATTTTTCTAGCTGGTGGTGGAGGTGCAAAGCAAAGAGATCCACCTCTGGAGTTCCCCCCTCCTGAGTGACTTGCAAAAAGATTTTTCTGTGGAGCTGCCATTTGTAGGGGTCCAGTAAGTTTCTGCTTAAGTAGTCTGCCAGGGTGTTGTTGATCCCTGGTAGATACAGGGCGATTAGGTGTAATCCCATGGAGGAGGCTGTCAGCCAGGTGGTCATGGCTAGCCTGCACAAAGGGTAACATTGGGTCCTTCCCTGTTTGTTGATGTACCACATTATTGTGGCGTTGTCTATTTTGATAAAAAGAACCCCTGGCCTGAGGTGGGGTTTGAAGGATGTCAGAGCTTTTTGTACTGCCATCATTTCCTTCTGATTGATGTGTAAGAGGAGATGCTGGGCATCCCAAAGACTTTGGATGCATCTGCCTGCTAGGTGACTGCCCCAAGCAATGTCTGAGGTGTCGGTGGTGATTGTCTGCTCGGTAGGGTGGAGGATGAAGGGAAGACCCTTGTTCTTGGCACAGGCCCCAGCCCACCAGAGAAACTCAGCCCTTATACAGGGGATCAGAGGGAGAGAGGTCTCTAGAGGCTGAGAGTGCTGGCACCAAAGGTTCTTTAGATACCACTGAAGTTTTCTCATGTGAGTCTGGCCAAAGTAATTAGAAGGATGCAAGATGCCATGTGCCCCAAGGCTTGCAGGAACTTCCTCCCCTTGAGGTGACTTCTGGAAGCCAGCTGGGTAAAGTAGAGAGGCAGGAAGCTCTGCTTTACTGGGGATAGGAAGGCCATTTGGGATGCTATGTCTGGCAGTGCTCCCAAGAAAATGATCCTCCTGGAGAGTGTTTGCTTTGATTTCTTCTCATTGATGGTGAACCCTAAGGAAGTTAGGAGGGTTTTGACAAAGAGAAGGTCCTGAAGCAGCTTTTCTTTGCACTCTTCCTGAATGAGGCAGTCATCCAGATAAGGGTAAAGCTGTATATTTCTTTGTCTGCAAAATGTTACGGCTGGGGCTAAGCATTTGGTGAATACCCTGTTAGATAAGCCAAAGGGTAGTGCAGAGAACTGAAAGTGATGTGAGCCTGCTTTGAAGCGCAAGAATTTCCTGCAGGATTCCCTTATGGGGATGTGGAGGCAGGCATCTTTTAGGTCTAGGGTCACTAACCAAGCATTTTTGGTCAGCATAGGCAGCAGCTGCTGTAAAGTTAGCATTCTGAATTTGGGGACCACCAGCGAGTTGTTCAGAAAGGATTGATACAGGATGGGGCACCCATGTGCCCTCTTTTCTGGGAACAAGAAATAGTCTGGAATAAAAGCCTTTGCCTGTTTGATCTGTGGGAACACGTTCTACTGTCCCCTGGGATATGAGAGTTTGGACTTGTTTCAATGCCTCTGCCCATTAATTTGGAGTTAAGTCTGGGTATCCTCTTGGAATTGGGAGTTCATTGAAAGAGAATTTGTATCCCTGAAAAAATGATCTTTAAGATCCATTGGTCCTTTGTTACAGAAAGCCAATTTTCACTACAGAGGGAGAGCCTTCCTCCTAGCTTTTGGTGAGTGAAAGGAGGGCAGAGGGGGGAGAAGGAGTCATTGAGAGTTTTTGCCATAGAAGGATGGCTTAGAACGCCCTGCCTTTGGGGTGGAAGTGGTCACTGTTTGGTTCTCTGCTGTCTCTAGGATAGGAGCCTGGGTGTTCTGTCCCTGCAGGGATTACCTTGCCCCTTTCTGCTAGATGCAGGAAAGGACCAGTGCTTAGAGGGAAAATTCCTGCTGAACCTAGGAAGTTTAACCTGAAAGAAATCTTTCACTCTTTTTGCATAAATCTTGCTTTGTCTTCCATCTTTTTAAGCACCTCTTCTGCTTTTATTCCAAACAAGCGGTCCTTATCCAAGGATGCATCAATTAATTTAGACTTGACATGATCAGGGAAAGGTTGCTCCTTCAACCATGCATGTCTCCTAATGGCATATCATGACACTGCTGCCCTGCTTGAGGCTTCTTGGGCGTCATATCCACAGTGCAATTAGTGTTTGGCCACTTGACAAGTACAGTGCAGTAAATCTGCTAACTCTTGCGACTGGCACAGTCAGGAAAGGTAGAAATCTTTTGCTTTAACAGTTCCTAAGTGTGTTGCTGATATTTTAACATATGGAACTGGCAGTTGAGTGCTCTGATAACTAAGGTTGCAGAGGTGTATACTTTTTACCCCATCTGTCCAGAGCTCTGGCATCCTTGTCAGAAGGAGTAGAATTCTTTGCAGAACTTGCCTTAGCTTCTTTAGGTCCCTGTGTAATAACCTCCGGGTCTGCAGCAGGATTTCTGTACAGGTATTTGTGAGAATCTGGCTCTGTAATACCTGTCAAGTTTACTGGGAGCAGGTGAGAGGTCGAAAGGGGCTAAGCTGGATTCATGGAAAACATCATCCACCACTTCTTAAGATAGGGGGGAATGGTCAGGGGTCTCTGCTGGGGCAGGTATAGAAACTCTCTTAGCCTTTTCTTAGACTGAAGGAAGTCCTGAGATTCCCAGTGGAAATGTTCCCTGAGGGTGTGAAGGGTTTCTCCAAAGGAAAAGTCTTATGGTAGGGAAGCCAGAAGGAATGGATTCCTCTGCATTCGAATTCTCATAAGCAGTCAGAGGTGGTTGTTCTTCAAAATCTGAATAATCAGATTCCTCAGAATCCTGCTCTGTCATTATTTCAGGAGAAGGGTATCTTTTCCTTTTAGAAGTTGTGGCCTGAATACCCCTGATAAGGGAAATAAGATCCTCCACTACCTTAAGCATTTGGGCTGGGGTGGTGGAGCAGGAGTAAGATGGTGGCTAGAGGTGGATTTTCTAGGAGTGGCCTGGCTTCTAGGCCTAACAGAATCCATAGGTCTGAGAGCAATGGTAGTAGGATGAGAAGACGTCAGTTTTTGTCTAGAATCATTAGTGTGAAAGGCCTCCTTGGAAGCCGGTGCCTGCGTCGTGGCTCCAGACCCAACCAAGGCAGAGACAACCAAAGGCTCGGAAGACGAAGAAGATTTCTGCAGCATACCGGACTCTGAAGGGGTCTCAGTAGAGGCCTGCATAGATATTGTTATTGGGCATCAGGGGCTGCAAACGCACCTCACTGAATTCGGAGAACTGACAACCTACTTAGCGGTAGTGTCATCAGAAGGCTTAGCCTTGTGTGGTCTGTCCCTATCTTTATCTCCACGTTTTTTCGGAAAGTCTACGGATTGTTGGCTGACGGATGTCATTTTGGAATGCGAAGACGGAAGACAAAAATACCTATCTACAATAAGAGCTCTACGACGAATGGTTCTCATGTTAAAGAGGGCACAGAACCAGCAACAGGGGACGTTGTGGTCTGGGCCTAAACAAGTGACGCAGTAAGAATGGAAGTCTCGGTGTGGGATCTGCTTTCCACATGTGAGACAATTGTTAACTTTTTGGACATCAGTTAGTGCAAGAAAAAAAGAATCCCCAATGGGGTACTTAGCTTTAGATGTTTTCAGCTGTAATTCGAGCTCTGGTAGTGACCGACTGGCACACTTGAGAACTGCATCTGCTATGGGCTCCATGGCAAGAAAGACTGATGTAATGGCATCAGCTGCCTTGCTTTATAGCACTAATAACCTGACATCAGTCAACAAGTGACAGCAGCAGACGTAGAAAAACATTGACTCTGGTATTTGGGTCGGCTGAGGGCTACCACAGCAGGGATAAGACACAGGTGATGACTGCAACAGTGAAACAAGAAGAACATCAATCAGATTCCCAAAAAACACTACAACCCATATTTTAACTCTTACAGAAATGTATTCACTCACAGTTCGTCAAGCACCTTACAACAACTTCCTCTCACAAACCCAATATGGATTTTACCCAAATCACAGCACCACAACTGCCCTTCTGGATTTTAGCAACACAATAAACTTGCATAGAAATGCAGGTCATTTAGTCTCATCCATATTCATTGACTTATGTAAAGCTTTTGAAACTATCTCAAACCCTAAACTGATAAATGAACTCTGCCTTAGGTCTTCACAACCCACAGCCCACACTCTCATGGTGCCAAAACTACCTTTCCAACAGACAACAGTCTGTTAAATTGTAAAACAATTTTTCAACCTTCCAGTGCCAATAGAAGTTTCCCAGGGGAGCTACACTTGGCCCCCTACTATTTAACATTTTCATAAACAACTACACACTACTACCAGTCAAGCTGCCACTTTTCAGGACACTGATGATTTCACCTTTATCTGACAGCATCAGATCTGGCAAAACTGTAAGCAGCAGTCTCCTCTGCTGAATCCCGGCTTATCAATTTAAGTCTACTCTCGAGTCTTAAAAAGGAAAATTAATGCTATTTACATCTAAACAACTCTCTGCCTATGAACACTCTATCACTACTACATCAGCCAACAGCACCATCACAGAAGAGGTAATCCACACACAATTTCTTGGAAATTTGACTAGCACATAATACATCAAGTTCCAAAAACAAAAAAGGTAATCGAAAATGGGTCCTCTGTATTCTTATACCTTACTGACTCAAGGAAAATTCTTCCTACTCTCCTTCATGCAATAGCAATGTTCACAAATTTGCAAAAAACAGCAAACAAAATTAGATGCCTGCTACAATAAAGTGGCAAAAATTCCTACTAACTTCTATAGAACACACCACTGTCTCACTTTAAAACAAATGCAATGGATGAAATTGCCACAACACTCAGTCTATTCTCAAATTCACAGCTCACAGTCTTATTATTATCTTCAAAAACTGTCCTTCCTTAAAGAACATCCTTCAATACTACTCATCTTCAAGAGAACTTGTGCTCTAGGGAAAAACATTTTACTACCACAAAGTCAAATGCTTGGGAGTCTCTAAAACTGTTATGTCTTCAAACTCTGGAACAAGTAATCAATCCAACTAAATCAAAGAGAAACTGAATGACTTTAAACACAAACTAAAATATCTAACCTTATTCACGGTTATGATCATGCTCCTTCCCAAAATATAATACATGTATTAAGTTTCCCATGTCTGTAAGTTGAAATTTCCCTATAAAAAATACCTTGGAACTTTATCTCAGTTTTGCGTTACTCACAGGGTAACTAAGTTTGCATGGTGAGCAGCATTTAATTAGGTCTATTTAGGTCTATCTTGCCTTATTATAGCACCCTGGACTATTGCTGCTCAGACAGGATCTGGATTGGGTGCTGGGCAGCATTTTTGGTTAGATTAACTGCCGATTACACCAAGGAAGCACCATTCTGTTGTCTGGTTGCAAACACCCTTCACTCTCATCCCTTGCTACACATTAGGACCTGCAAACATGGATGGGTACTTTCCTGCTATCTTTGTAGCCAGAGTGGTGGACATGGGCATCCTGAGGCACTGTAACAATTGCTTTATTGGTCTATTCACAAATTATCATGGACAACCACTTAATTCTCAGACAAATACAGTGTGTGAGAGATGTAGTTATACAAAGACACTGGAAGCCAGACTCTCATATATAGATGCAAAAAGCAATAAGCTGGTTGTCAGCGACTCACACACATCACACACTGCACCCAAAGGACCACACACATTGACCCACATATTCTGAGGTGATTACATGTAACTTACCTAAACCTCAAAGGCCTCCCCAGACACAGTCCTCAGAAACTCCACATATACACAAACAAGACAGTTCCTATCACAACTCATAAAAAGCCACATCTCATTGTGTCTCAGTTGCCAAGCCCATAAGGCGAAACACTCCACAACTCAATACTGTGGTCATAGGAGACTCCATTGTGAGATACACTGATGTCCCTCTTACTAGGCTGGATAAGAAGGTTACAGTTAGTTGTCTGTCAGGGGCCAGGATTTGTCAAATCATGCAAGCACTAAAGTCACTTTCCTTTAAGTACCAGTATGACTCACTCATAGCCTCATTTGGGTATAAATGACATGAGACGTACCTCCTTGGACTATATGAAGAGACAAGATTAAGCTCTCAAAATAAGTGTCACAGGCATAGATGAGCTTAGCACTGCAGCATTCTACTGCCTCCAAGGATGATGCCACAATACCCGCAGAAAATGGTCAACTTTAACTATCGGCTTAGGTACTGGTATCATTCCAAAGGGATGACATGGTTGACAGGCCACCAGGGATGGTCTTCACCTGTCACCTCTAAGCTTTTGAATATTTGCCAAAACATTATCCACCCCTACAGGGCCTTTTTTAGGCAATGCCAAACAAACAAACCTTCCAACATAACAAAAACTGTATAGGACAAGCTAAAGGTGTTACTGCTCAATGTTAAGAGTTTCAACAAGAAAGTTCATTCCCGAGAAGCTCTCCTCACCCTAGATAATGCTGATATCTATGCAGTTACTGAAACATGGTTCAAAGACATGGAAAGAACTCTGGCAATACAAGGCTATAATGCCTTTCATACATTACGACCACCCACTGAACATGAAAGAACAAAAGGTGGAGGTGTATTCATCTACATAAAGGCTAAGCACACCTCAAGGTTGGTCAAACAATACAACTTGCTTGAACTACTCCATGTCCCTCTAATCATGGGAAAAATCCATTACCTGTTTTTGCTAGCTACAGGTCTCCCACCATAAAACCAGAAAATCCATACATCATACCTAAAGTTACTGGAATCACTCACCATTCAGCCCAATCCCATAGTCATGGGTGATTTTAACTAACCCTCCATTAACTGGGAGGCATACATGACCACTAACATGCAGGCCCAAAGACTTCTTGACTTTGTAAATTCAAATGCCCTGGAGCAGCTAGTCTGCGGTCTCACTAGGGGCACAAATATCCTAGATCTGGTACTCACAAGTGTGGCAGAGCACTGCATCCCCACACCCCCACCACCTGTGGGATGTTGTTACTGGTAAGAACAGATCACAAAGCAGTCTCCCTTAAAATAAAGGTAAAACTAGTCCTCCCACCTAACCCCAAAAACTTTAAGAACTTCTCCAAGGTAAATTACCCCCTATAAAGGGTCAGCATAGCTAGTTTCCAAGCTCCCCCAAATCCAGAAAACACAGAAACATATGCAGAGACTTACACAAAAGCCCTGTACAACCACATAAATGAATGCATAGAAATGACAGTACCAGACAGAAATAAACTCAGGTCAAACTGCAAAAACATGCCACTCTGGTGGACCCCTGGTATTAATAGGTTGTACAACAAACAAAGGAAAATCCTGTAGGGAATTAAAGGAGGAATGTACTGAAAAAAGTCCCTCATTTGTCTAAATAAGAAAATCAGGGCACTAGTGAAGTCACTGAAAGCAGATTTTGAGGTAAAAATAGCCTTCAAAGATAATAACAGCCATAAGGCATTTTTCAATTTTATCCACAGTCTTAAGGGTAACACCCAGCAACGTGTGGCATTAGTTGTAGCTGGCATCACTTACACTCCGCCAGAAGATGTAGCAAATCTGCTGGCCAACAAATTCAGCTCAAATTATTTCCCCGTCATTGCTAGTTCTCCCCCAAAGAAATACACTGCACCACTCCACCCCCAATTAGCACCAAAGAACAGGTTGTCACTGCGCTCTCTAAAGCTAAAAACATGGCTTCAACGGGGTCTGACAACATACCATTTTGCCTCTTAAACAGCTTAAATCAGGGCCTATCAGGCCCATTAGGATATCTATTGAACAACAGCCTCTGGACTGGCTGTGTCCTGATATAGTGGAGGACAGCAAAAGCAGAAGTCATCCCTCCGCACCATCTGACTCAGGAAATTACAGACCCATACGTTTGACTAGTCTTATATATAAGGCGATGGAAAGAATAACCATGGACCTGATAAACAATGACATAGGAAACCACCAAACACTGGACCATACACAATTCAGCTTTGTCAAAGGCAGGCCATGCCTACTGAATCTGGTGGATTTCTTTGCAAAAGTCATTAAGACCATGGATGAGAGTAAACTGTTACCTACCACCTACTGCCTACCTCGGACCTGGCCAAGGCATCTGACAATTCCCAACTCAGGTTATTATAAATAAACAAAAAACTGGGCATAAATCTTTATGTCACCAGATAGTGAGCCTATTTGCTCCTGGACAGGACCCATGGTTAAAGTGGTTCATAGGTTGGTACTAGGCTATCAGCCCTAGGGCCTATACAAGCCTAGCCATAACAATTCCCTGGCTATTTCTTCCCACACTATTTACTTCCCTGGACCCCTGTCTAGCAGGACGACTGATGTGATCCCTGGGGTGAATTTCCTTTCTCCCATCCAGTCATCAAGGCTCCTTTTGAAGAGGGTCAAAGAGGTGTTCTGCTTGATATGCATGGGCAGTCTATTCCAGAGTCTGGGGAGTCTCTGGGTCAGGAACCTATCCCTCCAGCATGTTTTGTTTATTGTGATGACAAGGTTTCTTTAAGTGTAGCATGTCCAACAGCTCTGGGTTTGACACGGCCTTGTATGTTCAGCAGAGATCGCCTCGGAGTAGACGATATGCGACAGAGTATAGCTGGAGTGTTTTAAGGCAGTCAGCATAGGACATCTGCTTTAGGCCTATGATTATTTTAGTGAGGTATTTCTGCGGCCTTTCCAGTTGTTGCATATGTCTTGAGAGGTACATACCAAATGGGGCATTGTATTCTATAATGGGTCTAATGAGGGATGAGTACAGTAGGACAATGTCCTCCTTTTTTCTGGATGAAAAGCCCTTAGTGATGAGGTGTGCCACATAGAAGGATTTCCTGACTGTTGTGGCGATGTGGTTATTGAAGGTGAGACCACTGTCCACCTGTGTCCCTAAGTCTCATCACATTTTCGGTGTTTAGTGTACTGCCACCTATGTGGTAATTCAGGGGTACATGTTTTTTTCCCAAAGGGGATAACTATACATTTCTTGGCATTGAGCTTGAGCCCATGGCTCTGGCACCAAGCATCTGTTTCTGTAAAGCCCTTTTGTAGAGTATCGACATCATTTGGGGATACAATAATGGCTCCCAGTTTGCAGTCATCTGTGAACTTTGTTAGCCAGAGTCCTTTATTGTTGGCCTGTACTTCAGAGAAGTAGATGCTAAACAAGAGAGGTCCCAGGACTGAACCCTGAGGTAGTCCACTTGTCACTTGTCTGGAGCTGGATTTGGAGTCAGCTACTTTTACAGTGTGGGATCTGTCAGTAAGCCAGTTGGCAACCCATCAAGTGATGTAGGGATTAATGCCCAACTTAGTAAGTTTATCTATGATTCCAGAGTAGGGGATGGTTTCAAAGGCCTTGGCGAGATCCAGATAGGCTGTGTGGACTACCTTACCCTTGTCAACGGCTCTGGAGACTGATTCGAAGAAGTCAATCAGATTCAGGAGACAAGATCGGCCCTTCACAAACCTAAACTAGGTGGGGTCCAGTGTTTTAAGGTTGCCAATGTCTTTGTTTATAAGTTCCATGATAATGCGCTCCATGGCCTTGCAGACCAGGCTCGTCAGACTGATGGGGCGGTAGTTCCCAGGATCCAAGGTGGACCCCCCCTTGTGGAGTGGAATAACTGTAGCTGTGCGCCACTCAGTGGGCATGAAGCCAGAGGTGAGGGTAAACATGATACTTAGGTGAGGTGCCAGTTCATTTTGTAATTTATGTAGTACACAGCCCGGGATGTCATCTGGTCCCACTGATGCTGTATTCTTAGCTTTGGAGAGTGCATTTTTTTACCTGTGTGGCCGTTATTACCAGAATTTGGCAATCTTCCCGTATTGAGATTGGCCATTTAGGGGGTGAGAGGGGGGAGAAGTTAGCACTGAATCGATCTGCCAGGATATTGGCAATATCCTTGGGATCAGTATATTTAATGCCATTCTGTTGTAGCTCAGAGCAGATCTGAGCATTGCCATTTAGATTCTTGACATAGTTATAGAATGCCTTGTGGTTGTCTTTAGAATATTTGGCAATTTTATTTTCGTAAAGTACAGTTTTGTACCTACCATAAATGTAGATGTTCGAAGATCCACATTGCTGCAGTCCTTACATATGGGTTGGTCATGATCTGACATCAGTTCTTGCCCCAGATGTCAGAAGGAAGGCCACAGCCAAAAATAGAATACTTCCCAAAAGGCATGTACAAATAACAGCTACCACCCAAACCATATAACCATTCCAAACTACAGAACATCTACATTTATGGTAGGTACAAAACTGTACTATGTTCTTCATCTCACATTGCTGCAGTCCTTACATATGGGTAGAATCCCAAAGCAGAGGTATAGGGAGGCTGGCAAAATCATAAAGCATTGGGAGCTGCCAAAATGCCCTGTAAGATTGCAGTGTCAAATCCAGCCCTAGATTTGGAATAAAGAGGAAGGTGGTAATGTTTAGAAAAAGTATGCACTGAACTCCAAGTAGCTGCTTCCAAAATATCTTTAGTAGCTACTCCCCTTAAAAAAGCTGTAGAAGTGGCAGTAGCCCTAGTGGAGTGAGGTCTGATTCCAGCCGGAATCTCCTTACCATGATGAGAATAACAAAAAGCAATACAAAAGCCAATCCACTTAGAAATAGTTTGTTTTGAAACAGGTTTCCCCTGAAAACCCAAAGCAAAAGAAGCAAACAACTGCTGAGACTGTCTGAACCCTTTAGTCCTGCTTAAATAATAACACAACTGCCTGTGAACATCCAAAGTGTGCAAAATTTTCTCCCCTTTATTTTGGGGATCTGCATAAAAAGTAGGCAAATGAATTGATTGGTTCAAGGCCACATTTGAAACCACTTTAGGCATAAAAGTAGGATTACTATCCTTATGAAAAATTAGGAAGGGTTCAACTGCCATAAGAGCCTGTAATTCAGAAACCCTTCTAGCAGACGTGATGGCCAACAAAAAAGCAGTCTTCCAAGACAAAAACTTTAACTCAGCAGTAGCTGCAGGTTCAAAAGGAGGTAAAGTAAGTTTTTCCAACACAAAATTGAGATCCCAGGCAGGAGTAGGGGGGTCTTATGTTCTTTGCCCCTCTAAGAAATTGCTTAAACAAAGGATGAGAGAATAATGGAGGGTCACAGTCATAGTGAGCAGAAATGGCTGCAGCATGAACCTTTATAGAGGAGAAAGACAAACCCTTGTCTAATAATTCTGTAAGATATTGAAGAGAAACACTTAAATCAGGCCTGGAAACATCAAAGCCCTTTGTTTTGCTCCAAATTAAAAATCTCCTCCATTTATCAGCATAAACTTTCCTTGTACTAGGCCTTCTGGCCTCCAAAATAACATTCAAAACTTGTTGTGGAAGCTCAGGTTCTAGAACAGAATATGCCAGGCTGTTAGATGCAGGGACTGAATCCTGACATTGAGAAGATTGCTCCAACTGAATGATAGAGCATCCACTTTCCAAGCTGTGGGATGAAACATTTTGGGGATCCACTATCTGTCTGCTCAAAACATCTGCTAAGGAGTTCTGTGCGAAACCTTGCCTGAAGATTGAGGTGTAAACTGAGAGCAGTCTCCACAAAATCATTGCTTATGGGTTCCCCTTGCTTGTTGATGTACCACATGACAGTTGTGTTGTCTGTTTGAATCAACACTTGCTCTGGGTGAAGTAAATCCTTGAAAGCCATCAATGCAAATTGGACTGCTAACATCTCCTTCAAGTTGATATGTAAATGTTGAAGTCTGGCAGGCCATCCATTTTCCATTGAGGTGTGCTCCCCAAGCTTTGTCCGAGGCATCTGTCGTTAAAATCTGACTCGCCTCTGGTCGGGTCACAGAGAGTCCCTTGTTTAGGTGACATTCCTGAGCCCACCACAAAAATTCCTTTTGAATGCAAGGTATTATTTGAATGACAGTGTCCAGATCTTGGCAGTGTTGTGTCCATACATTTTTGAGATACCATTGTAGCTTCCTCATATGCAGTTTGGCATTGGGAAGCACCAGAATACAAGATGCCATGAACCCCAAGGCTTGAAGGACTGTCCTTGCAGTCAGCCTGGAAGACAATTGATGGAAGTAAAGGGTCAAAAGCCATCTGGGAAGCTGTATTCAGTCTCACACCCAGAAAGCACATTTCCTGAGAGGGTACTAGACTGGACTTTGTTTCGCTCACAGAATACCCTAGGCACCTTAACACTGCCATCACATACTGTAGATGATGAAGAAGTTCGTACTTGTCTTGAGCACGAATCAGGCAATCGTCCAAATAAGGATAAATTTGTATTCCTCTTAAAGAAGGCTATCACTGAAGCCAGAACGTACCTCCTGCAACTGGGCCTGATAGGAACATGAAGATAAGCCTCTTTGAGATCTAGAGTTACCATCCAGTGATCTTTGCCCAACAGAGGTAGAAGTTGTGTCAACATTTTGCATTTTGGAATGTCCAGGTATGTGTTGAGGATAGATAAATCCAAAATCGGCCTCCAAGTGTTTCCTTTCTTTGGTACTAGAAACAGGCGAGAATAAAATCCTAGGCCCACTTCTGACAGAGGGACCTGCTGTATAGCCCTCATTTGAAGAAGTAAAGCAATCTGCTTGTGAGCCTCTACCCTTTGCTGAGGAGGAACGTCTGGCATGCCTTTGAAAGGAGGCAATGTATGGAAATAAAACTTGTAGCCTCGGTCTATAATGTCCAACACCCATTTGTCCTGGGTGACTAAAAGCCAGTTTTGCTTGAAGAGTGCCAACTTTCCTCCCAAAGGAGCTGCCAGACAGGAAGAATCTGGCAGCTGAAAATGCAGGTCATTGGGCCTGTTTAAGGACTGGCCCCTGCCCTCACCTGTAGATTGTGCAGGTGAACTCCATGTTCTAGGCCTGAAAGTACTCTGACCTAGACTGTGAATCAGAAGAAGGATAAGCCCATCCCTTAGTAGGCCAATTCCTGCTAAACTTAGGAGGCTGCACCTGCAAAAAATCTTTAACAGTCTGCATAGACTTAGCCTTGTCTTCCATTTTCTTCAATACAGACTCCACAGGAGAACCAAACAAAACTTCAGACTGTAAAGGAGCATCCAAAATTCTAGTTTTAACATGCTCTGACAAATTCTGATCCTACTGAACCAGTGGCAGCCACCCTGGAAGAAGCCTGTAAAGCATTGAAACCACACTGTAAAGAATGCTTACCCACCTGTTCAGAGGCATGTACTAAATCCTGTAATTCTTTACACTTCTGCCAAAGCATCCACTTTAGATTTTAGTTGAGTAAGGAGAAAATTCTGATACTTTAACATATGAAACTGGCAATTCAAAGCCCTCATTGCTAAAGTGGAAGAGGTATACACTTTCTTACCCCATCTATCCAAAGCTCTAGCATCTTTATCCATAGGAACTGGATTCTTTACAACAGAAGCCCTGACACCCTTAGGTCCCTGGCTAATAGTTTCTGTGTCAGCCCATGGACTGTTATACAAATATTTATGAGCCTCAGCTACTGAACAACATCCAAAACAGGAGGTATAGCCAAGGGAAGACTCTGAGTAATCTGAAGCCTGCTCCAAACTTTCCACCTCTGGCTGGCATAGAACCTCTGATTAAAGAAATTAAATCTTCTGCCATTTTAAGCATGTGTTTTTAGAACTAGGACTGACGACTTTAAAGATTTGTCCTCAGGTCCCAAACAAGGAATACAAAGAATATGTAAGGACTGCAGCAATGTGAGATGAAGAACATCTAGGAGGATTTTATAAGGGATCTCAGCTTCTTACTGAGGCTGGTAAGGGAGTTTTTTGCATCTTGGGATTTTACTCTTTTCTGCAACAGTTTCTTCCTTTTGTTGTAAAGTTTGTTTATGACAGGGGACCACCAGATTGGCTTCCTTTTTTTGGAGGAGAGCATCTTGGTTCTATTTGGGATGGCACGATTCATGCATGAGTGGATGTGCTCATACAGTGCCTTAGTGTAGGACTCAGCAGTCGAACTTTAAGTTCCCGTCTGCATGGGTGTCATGAAGTTTGTAACTTCTGACTTGAGTAGCATGAAGCTGGCTTTGGAGAAGTTTTTTATGGAGGTTTCCTTACTGGGGGTATGGGTGGATTGTGGATGCTAAGGGTGATTAGCTTATGGTCTGACCTGACCAACAAGGGGGTGACCATAGGTGTGGAGCATCAATTTCCCATGTTGGTAATGATCAGGTCTAGGATACTGGAGCCCCTGGTGGGACTATGAATTAGTTGATCCAGGGGATTGGAATTTATTAATTCCAAGAACCGTTGGGCAAAGGTGTTGGTACACGAGTAGTTTTCGCAGTGAATGACAGGGTAGTTGAAATCACCCAGTATTAGGGTGTTTGGTTGTATATTAATATTTTCCAGTATGTTTAGAAAGGTGTAGTGAGAATCTTAGGGCATGGTGGGGGATCTGTAGCAAGCTACAATTTGGATTGCAGTCTTACCTAGTGTTAGCTGCACCTGGAGAATTTCAGATGCATTGTGTTGAGAAACTAACCTGGTGGTGTGAATATCCTTGGTGAATATGGACACTCCTCCACCTTTATAGTGTTTCGATCCTGGTTTGGTGGCCGAGAAGTGTGGTAAGAGTTGTAGCCTGGTATTGCAGGGGTGCTCTCTGGAGCCTTGAACCAGGTCTCAGTTACTGCACAGATATAGATGTTCTCCATTTTTAGGAGTGCCTCGAGAGAGTGCATTTTGAGGTTTAGACTTCTAGCATTGAGTAGCATTACCTTCAGATTTTGCATGCTTGTACCTGTTACGGTGGTGGCTTTGTCCTTTGAACTTTGCCTAAAAAAGGCACTATAGGGGTGGCAAGAGCCTTTGCCAGTAGCCTGAATCCCAGGGGTGACAGGTGCAGACCATCTCTGGCAAAGCATCGTGGTCTGCTGATCATGTTGTCCCAAGAAGACAGATACTGGATTCCCTTTGAATGACACCAGAAGCTTAGCCAATTGTTGAAGTCAATCATTTTGTCCTTATATTGTGGTATCATTCTGGGCAAAGGCAGGATGCTACTCAGGGCTAGGGTCACATCTCCCTGGGCCACATGATCCGAGAGCTCTTCCATGTCTCTTTTCATGTAGTCCAGGGAGGTACGTCTCAAGTCATTCACTCCAACATGGACAATGACAGAGTCATATTTGTACTTGTTGTGGAGTGACATGAGCGCATGAGATATGTGGCGGATCGACAGGCAGCTCACTGTAATTTTCTCCGTGTTCAGCCTGGTGAGTGGGACATCAGTGTGCCTGACTACAGAGTCACCTCTAGATCCAGCAAGATGCCAGTTACTAGTGGTGTGCCACAGGGCTCAGTGCTGGGAACACTCCTGCTCGGAATACATTTCTCTGAAGTTAAGGCCAATGTGGAACCCCTCTGATTGACAAAGTTTTTCAATGCCTGCAAGCTGGTGGCAGTCAATGAATCCCCCAACAAAGTAGATATCCTTCAGGAGGGTCTAAATCGGGCATATGATTGGTGCCAGAACCATGGCCTAAAACTAAATGTGAAAAAATGCATCATCATGTCAAAAACCCTTCAAATTACAACATCAATTGCACACCCCTAAGAGCAGACTCAGAGGTGAGAGAACTAGGTATACAGACAGAAAGTAGCCTGAACTTTGACCACCCCATGTCTACAATGGTGAGGAAGTCCTTCTATGTGGCAAAACTTATAAGTACATTTTCATTTTAACCCCAAACCCCTTTAACTCACAGCAAACACACATAACTATATAGGTTTTGCAAAAAGGGTAATTACCCTTCTATGTAGGGGCAGTTGCCCCGAACAGATGGCTACACCTACAAGCTTTACTTATTCTAAAGTTAAGTTTAATCATGCTGGAAGTGCAGGTAAGACGGCCTTCATTTCCTCTTCCACTAACACCATCCACTCTTGTTCAATCTTTAGTTCCCTCACAGATGTGAAAAACAACTTATAACTCTCAGTTAATGGATTTCTAGCCTTAAGTAAATAAACTAGAATGTGCACTATGTTTTATACTGAAGTGCTGCTAGGAATGCATCTGCTTGCAATGGAATTACCTTCAATGCATCAGACTTATTTACTTTCAATATCTGCCAATTTCCTTTTTAAGCATCAATTACAGTGTTTCTCATACAAAAGCCTCAAAATTCATGGTTCAGTCAGCTACCTATTGAAATGTCGGCATTTAAAATGTTGAGTGCTGACAAGCCGAAAAAAAAAAAGGACTGAAAACATTGGGGGGGTTTCAGTCTCCATATTTTGGAACACGTTCTAATGGGTCCCAATATTTCAAATGGTTACCGATGAATCATTTCCTGATTAATTTTAGGACTTGTACATGGTCTCCAGCTGAAGAGCTTTGCTAGTCGACAAACAACAGTTTTACAACACATGCAACAGTTCTTCTCAAACTACACATGCAACAGCTCTTCTCAAACTATCATTTCACACACTTTCAATTTTCTAGTTCGGCTATTAAGAAAAAGAAATAAAACTTTTTCCCTTGCCTGCAGCACCAACTAAGAACATTAGTCTATATCTCTACTTGTAGAACACTGTAGGAAGCCACCACAACATAATAACCATTTACGATCAGTACACTTCCACATCTCCCCAGCATTCCAAGACCACATTATACTGCTTATATCCATCCTTTATTCTGTTTCAGTATAAGCCTCAGTTGCATCAGAATCAAGAAAAAGTACCTTATTTAACATTACTAGCATAAAGAGCAGTCATTAACTTTCCCCACCTCACATTTAAAACTCCTTTGCATACTGTACATAATTGCTTTACAAATTAAAAGGACATTTACTGTACATATTACTAAGAAAAAAAAACTTTTTAACTTAGAGTTACACCTTCAGTCCCTTGATTATCCTTGTGAACATTAATAAAGTGTGAATTACACCTCGAGTCCTCTCACCAATTACCCACAGTCCATAAACTTCCAGAATTTTTAGCTACTTCTTATAGAAGTGAAGTTCTCATGACCACGCTGCATCTTATGGAAATAAGACATCACATTTCTTCCATTATCTCCTACTTTCACATTATTGCTGGTCTTCTTCCTCATCTTGACAAGACAGCACCTGTCCATAATTCCAAGTCCAGTATGTTCCTGATTTAGTCAGTCATTTCCTGTGATTTTTTTCTCTCACTCATTTTCCTTTGGAAAATGGCTTTTTTACTTCCACAAACAGAAAAGTACCTGAAGTTGTAATCATATTGCAAGTGTAAATTTGCAAACAATAACAATGCCATATAAAAACCAGATCCAACAAAAAACAAATGAAAGAGGTTGAAACCCATCTCAACTATGCATAGTTTTGGAATGGTGGGTGGGTGCTGCTACAGAGGCAATGAGGAATTCGAACATCTACTGTTACAGCCATGTAGGACTTGCACAACTGTACTAGATTCATCATTCCCACTGCCTCAATGGCATTTTAGGTAGCTTCTCAAAGCTTCCCTACCCGGGAGGTGTAAAGATAAGGATCCAGGAGCCCTTGAAGAATGATCCTAGCAAAGCCTGTCAGGGACCTTGAAGAGGAAACCAGTTTGTAGTACTTTGCCAATGTATGAAAACATGTCCAGTTTGATGCCTCTAGAAGGTTCCTAGAGTCTACACCTTTCTAACATGAGGATAGGGCATTAGTTGAGTGAGCAAACACCTTGCAAGAAAGAGATTTACCATGGTGGGAGTAAAAAAAAAAAAACAATAGTGGAGGACAACTATCTTGCAATAGTTTCCTTAAAGACAGGTTGACCTTTTTTTACCCTCCCCAATAGCAGACAAACAGCTGTTCAGCATTCCTAAAGGGTTTTATTCTGTCATGGAAGCACCTGGTCTGCCTGTGCGCATCCAAGGTATGGAAGACCTCCAAGATCAATTATGAATCGAAACCAGCCTCCATAACAAAGTCTTTTTCAGTTACGTCAGGAACCTCTGTGGCAAATCCCAGGTGTATTCTGAATTAGTATTTAACAGTATCACTTTCCACTGATCCTGCTGACTTAGCCAACCTGCTAGCAGATAGGTTCAGTGCAAACTTCATCCTCCCTGCCTCCCCAAAGGCCACTTTGACATTCCCGATATTTGTCCCACACCTCACATCTCCACAGACCAAGTGTTACAGGCCCTATATCCAAGGCAAAGAACACAGCTTCCATGGGACCTGATAGTATCCCAGGATGTATTCTGCACCACTTCCAGCAAGAACTGGCTTCACCATTGATCACCCTATTCAACCACAGCCTAAGTACAGGCTTCATTCCAGCAGAGTGGAGAACTGCCATTGCCATCCTCTTGCACAATGGTGGTGCCACTACTGACCCTGGAAACTATCACCCCATTTGCTTGAGAAGTCTAATCTGTAAAGCCATGGAGTGTATTATTATGGATCTCATAAACAAGGATATATAGGCAATCTCCAAGCACTTGACCCCACCCAGTCTGGATTCATCAAGGGTAGATCTTGCCTGATGAACCTGGGTGACTTCTTCAAGACTGTCACCAAGGCCCTGGATGAGGGAAAGTCAGTACATACAGCTTACCTTGAGACTTGGCCAAGGCCTTTGACACAACCCCCACTCCGGAATCATCAAAAAGCTAACACAACTTGGCATAAATCCCTACTTCATCAGGTGGGTGGCCAACTGGCTGACCAACAGGACCCTCAAAGTCAAAATAGGCACCTCCGATAGCAGACCTGTCACTAGTGGAGTTCCCCAAGAATCTGTCCTGGGACCCCTACTGTTTGGCATCTATTTCTCAGAGGTCCAGGCAAAGACAAAAGGCCTGTGGCTGACCAAGTTTGCGGATGACTGTAGGTTGGGTGCTGTCACCGACTCCCCTGATGATGTTAACATGCTGCAAGAGGGTCTCACAGCAACTAACGACTGGTGCCAAAGTCATGGCCTCAAGCTAAATGCAAAAAAAATATCATCATACCATTCAGCAAAAACATGACCCCTACTGATTACCACATCAATAGCAACCTCATATGCACACAACCTGTGGTGAGAGACCTGGGCACTCAGGTTGATAACCTCACATTCGACCATCATGTAGCAGCAGTAGTCAGAAAACCCTTTTACTTGGTTCATCTCATAAGTAAAGGGACTGCATCCAGGACAAAAGGAGGTTATTGCCTCTCTATACCTCTCTATATACCTCTCATTAGTCCAATAATGGAGTATAACTCCCCATTTGGGATGTACCTCACCAAACATCTGCACCAACTGGAAAGGCC
This sequence comes from Protopterus annectens, assembly GCF_019279795.1. Lineage (NCBI taxonomy): Eukaryota > Metazoa > Chordata > Ceratodontiformes > Protopteridae > Protopterus > Protopterus annectens. The sequence continues at coordinate 1,321,271,081 of NC_056728.1, read as the reverse complement.
ACTGAAATACCTCACAAAGAGAATCCATGGCCTCCAACACCTGTCCTATGCAGACAGGCTCAAATCACTATCACTCTACTCGGTATCATACAGATTGCTCAGAGGTGATCTGTGTCTTGCCTATAAGTCAATCTAGGACCCTGCCCTACTAGAGATGCTCCATATCCATAAGTTTAAGTCCTCATGCACTACTCACTCAAAGGGCCTGACTCTAATATGCAACATCAACAAAACCTGCTGGAGAGATAGGTTTGTCTCCCAGAGGCTGCCCCATCTCTGGAATAGACTTCCCCTACATGTCAAACAGAGCACCTCAGTGACACTCAAAGCGCAACCTTGATAAGTGGATGGGAAACCCCAAATATGTCCCAGGGATTCCATTTGTGTCCCTCCCTGACAGGAGTAACAGGTGCTGACTGAGGTTTCTTTTTGGGATAAGCTCTTGGGTAGGCTTTTAAGGGCCCCAGGGCCATTAGCCTAGTAACCTCCTATGATCTTATGAAAATATCCTTTCTTATTTTTTGAATCAGGATAAAACACTGGGAAACTGATGACTTGATTCAAGGTAAATTCAGAAATGACTTCAGGCATGAACGATGGAGTAGTGTGTAACGCAACATGACCTTGTGAAAAATAAGATAGGAGTGGGCCACCATGGCAGCTTGCAGCTCAAAGTTGTCGTGCAGAAGTCAGACCAATGGTAAAACAGTCTTCTAGGTAATGAACCAAAAATTATACTGAGAGGCACATTCAAAAAGAGATGAGGTCAATTTTTCAAAAACAAAGTTGAAATCCCAGGGAGGAGGAATTTGCATAGTTGCTTTTATGCATGTCCAAAACTCCTTTCATAAACAGTTTGACCACAAAAAGAAATCAACAAGGGGGATCCATGAACAGATAAGCTGAGATGGCTGAAAATGCACTTTGATAGAAATATATGATAAAACATCTCTAAGTAGCTCACACAAATATTTCAAAACTAGAGGAGTCAAAGCCCTGTTGGGCTTCTGTTATTGGCTAGACACCACCTAGAAAACCTCATCCACTTGTAAACACACAATTTTCTAGTTGTAGGATTTCTTGCCTCCTTAAATACCTGTTGCACACCCTTATGGAACAAGTGTCTAAAAGGTATCAAAATAGAATCATCTAGACTGTCAGTTGCAATTGCTCAAAGTTGAAATGTACCATTCACCCCTGATGCTGTGTGAGCATATCCAAACTGTAAGGAAGAGTGTGGTATTTGCTCTTGGTCAATTCCAATAAAAGGGACAACCAACTTTTCCTAGGCCAAAATGGGGTTACCTCAGTGATCTTTGGTAATTCCTTCTGAATCTTTAGAACTACCTTGGGAATCAATGGAATGGGTGGAAATGCAAAAAGGAACATTCACCACCATGGGAATGATAGACTGTCTTTCTTCCAAGCATGGCTGTAGGATGTATTGAAAATATTTTTTTTCAATTGTCTGTTCTGAAAACAGGCTAACACATCTACTTGAGGTGTTCCATACATATGGATCAAATCCTGGAAGACCTCTACGTGGAACTTCCACTCGTGAGAGTATGTCCAGAATCTGCTTAGTCTGTCTGCCACTATGTTTTGTTTTGACAGAATGTATGAGGCCTGAAGAGTCAGAGAATGCTATATAGCCAGCTACAGGGTCATCACTGCCAACTAACAAAGAGGGTTCTACCTTGTACCTCCTTGCTTGTTTAGGTACCACATCATGGTAGTGCTGTCTGTGACCACTAGAAGAGGACAGAGTCCATAAGTGGTGAAGAACTTTTAAGGTGTAAATCACTGTTAACATCTTTTTAATGTTTATGTGCTTTAGCGTGTCCTGAGGATTCCACAAGGCTTGCACTTGATATCCAAGTACACTGCTCCCCATGCAAAATATGAAGAGTCCATCTGGACACACTGGACTGGGGTCTAAACACAGAAAGTGAGTTTTGAATTCAGAGACATTTGATCTCTCCACAGCTACAGTTCCTTTTTCACAAATCCCAGTACCAGTACTTAAAAATTTAAGGAATGAAGGTACTAGGTCCAACAATTCTTCAAGTACCATTGACCTTTTTTCATGTGTAATCTGGTTAGTGGTATCATGAAATCACTGACATCATCAGCCATAGAATTTTGAGGAAATTTCTTGATAAGGCCACTGCTTGAAGACAAAAATCCAGGAAAATGTCCTAAGTCAGAACTTTTGTCTTTCTTTAAGAAGACCATCCTTTTCTACTGTGTCGATCCAACACCCCAGGAAAACAATTCATTTAGACGTGTGAGGACAGACTTTTGAAGGTTCAACATGTGGGAAAGGAGGGATGCAACCTTGTCTAAGGACTCCAAACACTGGGATACAGAAGCTACACAAATGAGCAAGTCATCTAAATAAGGAAAAATGTGGATGCCTAGGGGGTCTACAAGAGGCAACCCCTACGGTCAGCCACTCTATAAACACTTGAGATGTAGTAGATAGACCAAAGAGTAATGCAGAAAACTGATAACGTAAGGCAAACACAGAAAATCTCAAAAACGTCTCTGAAGTTGAGAGCAATAAGAAAATGAGTGCTTGAGATCTAGTCACCACGAAACAGTGGTCTGGAAGCAATGCAAGGACTGACTTTAAAGTGAGCATTTTGAATTTTGGAACTTTTTACAATGGATAAATCTAAGAAGGGTATCAAGGAGTGCCCATTTTCTGAGTAAATCTCTTTGCCTCTGTGTGTTGAAGGCACTAGTTGTATGACCCACTACTTCTACCATGTGATGAAACTTTGGAGGAAACAGCTTGTCTGGTCTGAATAACTGGTAAGTCAGCCTATCAAAAATCATTAAATTATACCAATAAAAAAGTGAAGGAAAAAATATTCAACCAATCAAAAACTAACTTCCTCTCCCAAATAAACATCAAGTGATTAAACACACCAACTTACAAACAACCAGTTCACTAAAATGTATATAGTATTCCATTTGAAAGTCTTCTGCATAAGTTATAGTGGAAAAAAAAACTGCTCAGCCAGTCAATGGACAACTTGCATTACCAAATAAAGATAGGGCAGTCGAGAACACCCACAAAAAGGCAGCCAATCCACTGAAAAGTGTAATTATTCTGTACGAGGAAGTTCAATAATATTAATTTGCTATCGCTGAAATGTGCAGTCTGATTGAACTAAGGATACATGCAAATTACTGTTAAAATAAAACTAAGGTAAAAAAATTTATCCTGTTTCTTCCTAAAAAAAAAAGAGAGAAAATGAATGATGTAAAACATAACCCAAAGTTGATGAAACAAAGTACCAAGTGTACCATAATGTCCAAAAGTAATATTATAACTAAGAAACTTGGAAGACCAATCCACTAAATATAGATGCAGTGTCATTCAAACCTGAGGAAGTGGATGCATCCAAACGTAGTTGCCAAATCATTTCTTTATATAAAAAGATAATTCTTCCACTCACCCTTTAGGTCACTGACACCAATTTGTTCTAATACATGGAATTTAAATTTTCTAAAATTTGTACATGTCATAGTGTCCCTGGCAGGATCTAATAAAATGTCACGTTCTTTATGTGATAGGTTGTAACAGCAGTTTTTCCATTCAGCAAACTGATTTACCATATTTCTAGATTTGAAATTATACAAATGGTGTTCAACAGGTGAACCATCATTTTAACAGTTTTTCTGACAAAGTGGTTTACCTAGGCCGTTGTATGTCTTGCCCTGCCTTTCACATTGGCAAAACTGTCAACATGCTTAATAGGCGAATATATCAACATTTATATAGTATTTCAAAAAAACATAACAGAAATGCCCTAGCTAGGCATGCTATGACGTGTACACATTTTAGAAAATTTATATTCCTTGTATTAGAACAAAATGGTGTCAGTGACCTAAAGGGTGATTGGAAAAATTATCTTTTACATAAAGAAATGATTTGGCAACTATATCTGGATGCAGCCAATTCCCCAGGTTTGAATGACACTGCATCTACATTTACAGAATTGGTCTTCAGAGCTTCTAAGTTACAATATTATTTTTTGACATTACGGTACATTTGGTACTTAATGTTTCATCAACTGTGGGTTACATTTACATCATTCATTTTCTCACTGTTTTTTAGGAAGAAACTGGATAAATTTTGTTGATTTTACCTTTGTTTTATTTTAACAATAATTTGCATGTATTCTTCAATGAGACTGAACGTTTCAATGATAAATTAATTTTGTTGAACTTCCTCGTATGGAATAACTATACTTTTCAGCACATTGGCTGCCTTTTTGTGGGCATTCTTGATTGCCCGATCTTTATTTGGTAACACAAGCCTTCCGCTGACTGGTTGAACAGCTTTTTTTCACTGTAACTTAAATGGAAGACTTTCAAATGAAATACTATATACATTTTAGTGGATTGGTTGTTCATAAGGGGGTGTATTTAATCACTTGATGTTCTTTTGGCATAGCAAGTTAGTTTTTGATTGGCTGAACATTTTTTCCTTCACTTTTTTATTAGTCACATTCAACAATTTTTGATAGGCTCACTTACCAATTATTCATTACCTTAACGATTCTATTGGTAGCTTTTGGAGGTATGGACCTGCACTTCGTGTTTTTATTTGCATGATTGTCATATATGGCTGTTCAGTGGTTCTGATGATGTCTCTTGATGAAAGAGCTTAACTTTTTATAGCTGTTTTCTTACTGTATGGATTTTAATTTTGATATTAAAGTGTTTCATTGTTCTTGTTTTTGAGTCATTGCACCTGGACGTTTTTCTTTATTATTTGATTTTTCTACGTTGCAGTACAAGTGGACTGCCAGTTTTTTAGTTATAAGCATATAAAGTAATAATTGTAGACCTGTGAAAAATGTTTACCATAGGTACCCCTTAATTATAAGGAATGAAAAGGTAAATAATAAAAACTTAGGCAAACTACCAGAAATGTATACAGATTTCTCATTCCTTTAGTGTATGGACTACTTCATGGAATATTAAGTCCAAACTTATCCAGAGCTAGCCTGAAGGCTTTCAGAATCGGTTTAGAAAGAAATGTTGCTGATATTATGAAAACACAGATTATGAAGTCCCATTATTTGTTCTTAAACAAACAGGCCAGCTCCAAAACTGCAAAGTATCTAGAATGTGTATTAATGAAAACAAAAGGTGTGAAGAACATCAGCAAGTCGCTAAATTGTGTTTACATGATAGCAAAGTGCAAAAAATGAAAAAGTGTAAATACAAAACAGATATTAGATAAAATCTGCTGGTGATAATTCTAAAGTCAGAAACATTTTTAGCAAAAAAGAAAATAAGGCCTTAAATTACCTTTCCATATGGTATGTATTTTTCTCCTCTATGTGTGTGTGTGTGTGTGTGTGTGTGTGTGTGTGTGTGTGTGTGTGTGTATATATATATATATATATATATATATATATATATATATATATATATATACTGTCTTTCAGCTTTTCCCATTTAGGGGTCACCACAGCGGAATTCCAGTGAGCTAATGATTGGCAGTGAATTTTTACGGTGTCGAGTTGCCAGCCTGGCGCCCAACCTTCAAGGAAGGCACACACGCACGCACCTACCTGCATCTCTTTAAATTCATTCGACCGTGGGGAGGACATGCAGACTCCACACAGAAAGCACTCCAGCCAAGAATCAAACCGGAGAACCTCTTGCTGTGAGGCGACAATGCTAACTGCTGCACCACAGCAGAATATATGTGTGTGTGTATATATATATATATATATATATATATATATATATATATATATATATACACACACACACACACACACACACACACACATATGCACACATATGTATATTTATTTCTATTTGTTTTTATTTTACTTTCAATTTGTTTATGGGTAGGTGGACTGGTCAGTTGACCCTTTTCAGCCATGAACTATGTGCAGAGATGGAAAATTTACAGTAAGATAAATCCAGGCAGGATAAGTTGCATGATAATATGAAAACAGAAAAAAATAAAAGCACTGATAACATGCTTGGAAATATATGTATATATATATATATGAATTAATATATACAGTTATACAAAAATTTAAGTATTTGAATTCAGTGATCTGTTTCTTAACTGGTATTAGGAAAGCATAAACATTTGGCTTCTTCAAGGAGGGTGATTTTAAAGCTTTCCTGAATGATTCTAGAGTACTGTTGCACTTATCATCATTAGATAGGTGGATTAATAGTGCAGGCCGAGTTCTAGAGGAGGCTTTCTGTCCTACTGTGAGTTTGAATCTGGACTTTTAGCCACCTGTGATTCATGTGATGCATATTATGTAGGTATGACTTCAAGGAGGCTTACAGATCGCATGTATAATCATGTATATGATATAAGGAAGGGGAATACCAATAATGCATTGGCTAAGCATTGTCAGCAGTTCCCCCAGCATCTCTAAGTTCAGGGTCATTCAGGTTGTGCACAAAAATAAAAGAGAAGGGAATGTAATGGGAACACTTGAACTTCATGAACTGAGGTGGATCCTAAGTTTCAGATCTCATGTTGAACCTGGTCTGAATTCAGCGGTTAGTATTCGACCAGCTTTACTAGGAGATGGATGAATTTTCGATTCTGTTCTCCTCTATTTTGTTTTGTTATGCTGTGTTCAGTGTAGTTCATTCTTGTTTCATCTCATTTTTATTTTGATTTCTACATTTTTAAGTACTTGTTACTCAATGTAAGTATTATATAAGTAATGAATTGATAATATAAGTATCCTATAAATATAGTACATGATTTGTTTTAGCAATAGTAATGTGTATGAATTAATATCTATATATTCATTCAGTTTACTCTATTTTATTTTATTTTTCATATTCCCCTTTTAGATTTGATATGTAGTAGTGTTGGGAGTTTAATGAAAGTATTGTATAAATAATAATTTGATAGTATAAACATGGAATAAATATTGCACATAATAAGTTAATAATAGTATATTATATGAGCTAGTATTTAGATATTCATTTATCTATTTATTTATGCGTTTTGTTGTTTACATTTACATTGTCATAATGTTTTACGTTATAATGTGAAATAGGTAGATTTTTGTTTCCGGTGTTGAGATATGAAACTGTTATTAATATCTAGGCTGAGCCATACAATCTGAATACGATGCTTGTCTTTGCAGATGGAATATTCTCTTTTGCTGCCTTTCCAATAGGTATATATACATAGAAAAGTCACGTATGTTTAAACGGCTTTGCTCACTCAAAGACTGTTGTTATATTGGTGCTATCTTTTTAAATGAATTAATTGATTGTCTTAATTGATGCTTTAGATTAAATAATTGGGAGTGTCTTTTATATTTAAGCACTGAGTTTTAATTAATTAATGTAACCTGATGAAGCGCGCCATGGTGGTGCGTGAAAGCGCTTGTTTCTCTTGTTAAAATAAATTGTTTACCTATCGTGGTGGTTCCTTGCAGTTTTCTACATATTTATCCTTTTGGCGTTGGAAGGAACCTTTGGATGGTCATTCTTTGCTTGCTGCTACTATTTTTGTTTTTCGTCTGCATTTTTGACCAACACACGATGGATTCCTTAAATATAGAGCTTGATTACAATCCGGCAAGTACGGGCGGTACTGAGGACTGGAATAATCTGTTTCATCAGCAGGAGAATCCCCTGCTTAATTTGGACTTTCAACATAATACTCAGCTTACTGTCTCCAATAATGCGGAGAATTTACAAGACTTCTATGGTTCCCTGAGAACTTTGGAGAACGATCTATATAAGCTTCATCGGCTTATATGGCAGAGGAGGCATATGGAGGCTTGTCTTCATTTTAAAGTAATCCCGCGTGGTATGCGGGTATTGTGTATGCCAAGTTACGGGGACAGCCATCCGGATTTGTTGCGCAAATGGCAACAGCTTAATATTGACTTTGGCGCAAAATATATCCATCTATTAATAGAATATTTCTCTCCTATCGAACTAGATCTAGTTGCCAAAGTGGAAGGTGAGCATAAAAACTTAATACAGAAATATAAAAGTGATTTGTGTGTTTCTAAACTCAACAATATGCTTAGGCAGATTGCGCTATATAGCAGCAAGCTTGAGCAAATTAAATTAAAAAAGTTGAAGCGGGACTATCAGGACTTTCAGTTGGGCCAGATTTTTGTATGGCCGAGATTTAATAGAAATGGGGCTGAGCCTGCTACTAGTAACAATGTCCCCTCAATGAATTTTGTTGAGCCCACAGATCACATTGATGTACCCAATGAACTTTGTGCAAGAAAGGAATCAATGGGTGATGCTTTGAACAGTGAAATATCTCCTTCTAATGTTTCACCACCCTGCAACCAACAGGGATTGAAAGTCAATGATGTACTAGGAGCAAGACCTAAATTGAACAGTAATTTTACACCTGTTTCTACTACTGATATTCTTCCTTTAAACCTCCCGCTTCCATACAAAGCCAGAGCGCCTGCGCGCTCTATAAGCAGAGGCAGAGGAAAGAGAAAATTTTCGGGCAAAACCCCGGAGGCACGGCGAAAACCAGGAATTGAACACTTTGTTTTTTAATCTTACTTCTTTGGAGTTTACAGCAGATGAGCAATCCCTCCTTAATAAAGGCTTGTCCTTTATTCCTTCCAGGGGAAGTGAACTTTCAGAAACACTGATAGCGCTTCGCCTTTTTGCAAGAAGACTTTCACTTAAGGTACTGTTTTCTGACTCTACATGCAATGATTTTGCGTACACATCCCATGTATGCAAAAGAAAGAGTTTATTTATGCCACCTTTGCATAACATGGTTGAATGTTTTGTACGCTCCTGTGAACATGACTTTTATACATATTATAAAGAGAAAAAGCACAAGTGTGTATATGTTAATTTAAATATCAACCAAAAGCATTGTCTTGATAGCTTCCGCAATAATGATGACATTACATTCAAACCTGCTGATAAAGGAGGGGGGGTGGTTGCTATGGACACCTCCCTTTATGTTGGGTTAATGCATGATATGCTGAATAATGACTCAGCTTACAAAATGATAGATAAATCGACAGTAGATTCTTTAGTGAGGGAGGTGCATGACACAGTTTATGACCTTCTGATGTGTAGGAGGTTTTCTGTCCTACTGTGAGTTTGAATCTGGACTGAAAAGGGGTAAGCAAGTTCACCTGGCTGCTTCTGAGCAAGTAATTTTGGTCTCTCACAGGTAGTTCCTTTTAAGAAGAAGAAGAAGGTAACCTGTTCTAAGAATTTTGAATATTAGTGTTCTAGAAAGAGGGTGGCTCTGTCTGGTTCAAGACATTGCCAGTAGTACTTCACAATGGTGTGTTCTTTACCTTAAATGCTGTGGACTGTATTTCTTGACAGAGATGGAGCGCATGCGTCGTAGTGGTACGCCATATTCAAGTTTTGGAAATACAATATTTTATACTGCTATATCTATGTATATCTAGCTATACATACGTGTGTGTGTGTGTGTCTGTGTATGTGTATGTATATATATATATATATATATATATATATATATATATACAGATACATACACATATATATATATATATATATATATATATACACATATAATAAACAAAAACAAATACATGTATATATATATATATATATATATATATACACACACACACACACGCTAGCACATACATTTGCACATATCCATCTTAAAATATGCATAAAATGATTTTGTGTGTGCATGTATATATGACATTCAAGCTGTAAACACTCAAAGAAAACAAAAGAGAACAGCATAATTAAAGCAATCTCCAATGGTTCAAGAGGTCATACTCTAAAAATATTTTTCTTTTTTTGCTCGTTTGGCCTCACTGCCTGCCAACCATCCACCTACCTCAAAGCCAACTCACCCATTTACTTCCTCATCATCCAAATTACAATTAATGGATTCTTAATTGTTTGTGATTTTATATATAAGTGTATCATGATATCAGTGCTTTCATCTGATGAAGTCTATCTATTAGACGAAAGCGGTCATCTGTTGTGGTTGGAAGTAAAAAGAATCGATTTTATTACCAGTGTGGTGGTTTGGACTTTATTTCTTTACTACTTGGTTTGGTATCAGTTCCATCATCTATAATAACTGCCAGGTATTTTATGCCTTTTAACAGTTACATACAGCACTTTATATTTCACACATCCTGTGTTTAACTTTTCTGAACTTGCCTAAGAATCTCCTCCAGTGGCTACTCCTGCCAAGCTGTGAACAACTTTGCTACAGCCACTTTGTTAACTGCTACATCTTACCCTTTTCCTCAAATACTCCGAATCTAACAATAAAATGTAATTTGGTAGGTAATTTTAGAGGCTCAAAGACACTTACTAGCCTACTGATCTGTGAGGATTATTAGGAGTCTGGCCTTACATTTCTCCATGGTACTTTTTGGCCTTTACATTTTGCACACAAGTAACCCAGAAGAAAGCAAAACAAGGATATGTTGGGACGTTCATTTGTTGCCCTTATCCATGAGTGACATGGGTGATAAAACTGGGAATGAATTTGTGGTTTCCCATCCATTCATCCAATTACATTTGGATAGAGTAAGAAAATGCTTTGCAGTTACATGGAGAAGACTGTTCCACAGAAGAGGTATTCTCTGTGATATGTACCAATCCCTCCAGCATTCTATTTATGCTGCAAAAGAGAATGAGCTTCCTTGAGGGGATGTTCACTCTAAGACTGCAGAATGTGTAACAACTCTGACAGAATAAGGTTTGCTAAGACCTACACCTGAGACAGATGTCCCTTCTTAGCAGCATGTATGATACTGAGAAGAGGGATAAGGCTTTGAGATGGTTTGCACAGTTTTTGTGATTCAGGTCCTTGATTTTTTTAGTGAGAAAATATTGTGGTTGCTCTAGCTGTGGCAAGTGTTTGGACAGGTACATATTGAATGTGGCATTATATTCAATGACTGGCACATCTATGGACTTGGATGCCATACCTTTAGATATAAGCTGTGCAGAGGAGGAGGACTTCCTTACAACAGTCGATATATGTTGATCACAGTACCATTCATTGTCGACATATATTCCTAGATCCCTGACTAGTGAATCAACTTTCAGGAGTATTTTATCAGTGTAATAGTTACAGGGGAAGTCATGCTTGCCTAAAGATACAACTACACTTTTCTTAGTCTATGGTTTTGACACAAGCTATTTCTTTAGGAAAGGCATTCTTTGCGGATTTTTCTGTCTTCAGGAGAGTTTATAATGGCAGCAAGTTTACATCTGCAAAATTGGTCAGCCATAAACCTTTAAAATTTACTTAAGACATCTAAGACATAAATGCCAGACAGGAGTAGCTCAACGACTGAACACGGGAGTACACTAATGGTGACAGGTCTTTTGGAGGAGGTAGAGCCAACCACCCTAATTTCCTGGGTTCTATTTGTGAGCCAGTTTGCTACTTATGCTGGAATTTACAATTTAGCTGGGACAGTAACTAAGATACCTGTGCATGAGATGGCGTTGAACACCTTTGCAAGGACTAGACATGCAGTGTGTACTGATTTGTCCTTATCCACTTTTCCATAACCTTTTCAAAGCTTCTAAACAGGTTAAGCAGACAGGTTCTGCCTTTGATGAAGCAACACTAGCTTTGATCGAAAGTTTGAAAGCTACCTGTATCCTTATTTATTAACTCCATAATGATCCATTCCACAGCCTTACAGAATAGGGTTGTCAGCATTATGGGTCTATAACTACCAGAATTTGTAGATGCCCCTTGTTTGAGCTGTCCTCCATTCATCTAGCATGAAAGAGGCTGATGTTGAATAACCTCTGTAAGTGGTCTGACAAGTCAAGTTTCAGACTAACCAGATGGCAGCCAGGTATGTTTTCCAGCCCCACAGAAGTAGTGTTCTTGGCCTTGTACAGCACCTTGAGGACTTGTTCTTGGTAGATTTAAAAGGGGGGGGGTCAATTCAGGAATGTGATCTGGGAATATGGGGGGGTGAAGTCTCCACTAAATTCATCTGCTGGAAGAATGGTTTTGTCCTCTGGGTCTGAGTATGTGATATCCTTTACTATTAAGCTCTGCAGAGTGAAGGGCATTCTTTCTGAGATTTCTAATGTAATTAAAGGGATCTACTTCAGAAGACTGACAAACCAAAAGACTGAATCCCAAAAGACTGAAAATTCAAAATACTGAACACATTTTTAATGCAGGGGCAAGCTCCCCTGCATCCCTCGTGTGTGTGTGTGTGTGTGGGGGGGGGGGGTGGCTGCACCCCACCCCCACCTACTGCTAACTATACATACCAACTCCAAGATCACACAACAATGGAAGAGGGGCAAATTCCACCATTCATTATTTTGAATTTTCAGTCTTTTGAGATTCAGTCTTCTGAAGCAGACCCAGTTAAAGAAGGCTTTGTGGTTATCCTTCACCTAGGGTGGCTACTTTTACTTGATATCTAGATTTGGTTGATCTGATCAGGGTCTAATATCTTGATAGTTAATTTAGTTCTGCATGCAATGAGTTTTTTTTTTCTTTTATTACACAGACTGTTTATACTGAGATTACAACTCTGGAGTTCCTGTTTATATTGAGGTTCTACTATAAGGGTTTACTTTTAAATTTGACGTATTTACTTCTGAGGGGGATAGATGCATCTATGCAGCTATTCACATGTGCACAGAATTTGAGGGTAAAGGGTTCCATTTAAGCAGGGGGTCATCAAGATGAATTCAGCCAGGTTATCACTCAGTTTTAGTGGATTAACTTTGGTGTAATCTCTAACTACTTGAAATATTGGAAAATGCTTCCAGCTTCAACCTTACGGTGGATGTGACTGATCTGTGCTCCGATTTGAGCAACAGGAAATTATAGTTGGTGGACAGCAATGTTGCCCCATATTGGTAAGTAAAAAGTTAGGATTTTATTGCCATTGTTTAGGGTGCGGACTACCTAGTCCAGAGAGTTTGTATTGATGAAGGCCTAACATTTCAGGGCATACATGAGGATGTGCAAGTCACCCAGTTAATGGACAGGTAGTTGAAGTGTCTTAGGAAAATGGTGCTTGGCTTAATGCATAGCGGTTCCATACTGGTTAGGTTTGGGAAGAGGAACTGGCTGAAGGGATCCTATAGTTAGCTATGATATGATAAGGGGTTTGTTAATAGTACACTGAATGTGGAGAAGTTCCAGGTTGCTATTCTATTTAATGAGTATGGAGATAATTTTTTTTAAGATGGAGACACTGCTGCCTTTAATGCCTTCATCTACTGGAGTGAGATCGAACTTGTGGTAGACACAGAAACCCTGCACTGATGGAGTGCTCTCGTTGGTCTAGAACCAGGTTTTTGTGACAATATATGTTATCGATTTTTTGCAGGGTAAGGAGTGCTTGTGGGGAGTGAAGCTTTCTTGTTAAGGCTCCTAGCACTGAGTAGAAATACCTTTAAGTTATCCAGATTCTGTTTTGTTATGCTGACAAGTTTAGAAGACTGATGTTGCCTAAAAAAGGCACTATGGGGCTGGACATGAATTTAGCCTATGTACAAAAACCCTGAGGGAGAGGTGCAGGCCATTCCTGGCAAAGTTGTTTGGACTTTCTACCTCTTCTCAAGCTGACATACATTGTACTCATTTGGAAGGCACCACAAGCTAAGTCAATTGTTAAATTCTATAATTTTTTGTTTGTATTGCAGCATTACTCTTGCTGATGACAGAATACTGCTCAATACTAGGTTCATACCTGCCTCGGACACATATTCCAAGACCTCGATCATGTCTCTATAATAGCCTAGGGAGGTATGTCTCAAGTCATTTTACATCCACATGCACTAAGACTGTGCCCTATGTGTACTTGTGCTGCAAAGACATGACTGCATGCATAGTGTGACGAATTCTGGAACAGTGGTTAACAACTGACCATGACCCCCCTCCTTGCACAGCCTGGTCAGTGATGCATCTTTGTGTCTCACTACAGAGTCATCTATGACTAGGATATTGAAATGTGTGAAGGTTTGCCTTATGGGCTGTTGAAATGAATCAGTGTAACTCTTGGATGCTTGTTTCATGGTGGGTTCTCTGCCTATGTTGTTGTTTGTGATGTTGCTGGGGGGGTCTTGACTCTTAGGTTATGTTTAGGAGGCTCTTGTGGTTTAGGTATTTTACTTTTAAGACCCTCAACATATGTAAGTATATGTGTTTGGAATGAGCTGTGTGTGAGTGGTTTAGCATGGTGCTGTGTGGTACTGACAACCTGCATGTTAGTTGTTGTCTGTTCATGTGAGAGCTTTGTCTAAAATATCAGTACATAACTACATCTCTCACTTACACTGTGTAAGTTTAAGTAATAGGTGGTTGTTGGTACACATCAAACTATTGCTACACTGTCTCAGGATGCCCATTTCAATAAAAATGTGAAGATAATTATATTTCCTAATGATTAAAGTACTCTTTTTTTCTGAACACGTCTAACAATCTTCCTTTACTTTCAAAGGGAAGTGTTTCAATGGATAAAGATGCTTTTATAAAATCTTGAACCTATGCCAAAGCTTTGAGTTGTCTCTGTTACATTTAGAGACAAGAAGTGCAGAATTACGAGTTTATGCTTCCATGTCTGGCTGCACACAATTATGCTCCAATAACTCCCTCATTTGTATCATATCTAAGGGCAGCTGGAGGATCTATGTCCTGTTCCTCCTTACCATCAACATAAAGATCAGACAACTGCTGGAGTTCTTCTTCTTCTTTTGCTGGGAGTGACAGTGCCTGATACAGAAATCTCTGTAGATGAAGAATCCTTCAGGTATGGCCTTAACCTTACAAGAAGAGCCAGAAAGCCAACTTTGTGAGTACTTTTCTATGGGAGGAAATTCAGTATCAGGTAAAGTGCAAGAGTATGAAAGGAAAAAGGGGTATACAGTGGACTGAAATGAAGGAAAAAATGGTTCTTTCGAATGATGGAAATGTTCCATTCCCGAATCTAGTGAAGAACCTAAGCAAACTCAGAAACCAGGGAATTGTAAGATGGAGATACTATCAACCAAATGTTCAAGTGTAGAAAACCAGTTTCATAACCACAGCCAAACATCTGACAAAAGATCTTGGCAGTGGAAAACTACAAGGCAGCACTCCAAAAGACAACACTGAGGTGAAAACCCTGTCCTAGCAATGCAAAACATAGCAGTCCCTTGTAAGACAACAGGTCAGTAAATTGAAAGTCATGTACTTAGCATAGTAATCGATTTGTGTTGGCTGTCTCCCTCTGGTTCAACTTATCAGTTATCAGATCTGATGCAGGCCAAATGCGACAGACTTCAACTCACCAGGCTCCACCTCTCTTAACCAAAATCCCTCATTCCACAACTGACCCTCAGATTGAATTTTTCCCCTCTAAAAAAGCTCTAAACTACACTTCTCCTACAAGACAGGAAGAAAAATTACTCCAAGAACAAAGGAGAAGGAAACCTCATCCCCCCACTCTGTAATCTTAGATAAAAATGTTCAGCAAGCAAAAAGAAAGGTCAGAGCAGGAGGGCAGGAAGGTTGAACCACATGGAGACAACATGGATCTATCATTATGGCAAGCACATTACTTTTGCATCCAAAGTTGTCTTCTCTGTCTGGCTTCAACCTATGGGACAGAGTCCCCAGCCACATAAAAGCCCTGCTTTAACTAAGATAGCATATTCTGCAACACGGCGCAGCCAAAGGAAGCCCTGGATCTGGACTGAATATTCAGTCTGTAATGACAAACAAAGGTGCGATGGCCCACCCAAGTAACCACTGCACAAACCAAGGATGTTCTGGAAAAGAAAGCCATAGAATTAGCTATACCTCTAGTAGAATAACCCTTAGATTTGCATGCAGGGGCTTGCCTCTCAAGCCATAAGCAAAAGTAATACAGTATGACAGCCACCTGAATATGGTCACTTTTAACACTGTTCTGCCCAATATGGATCTTGAAAAGGAAACAAATAGCTGGATTTTCTAAATATCTTAGTTCTGTCCAGGTAAAATCTCAACTGTCTATGCACATCCAAACAATGTAATAACTATTCACCCTTGTTTGAAACTGGAGAAAAACACAGGAAGGTGACTTGAGATTACTCTTGAGGCCACCTTGGGCAAGGAAGAAGGTTCAGTGCAGAGAGAAACTATATCTTTATGAAACAACAGGTAAGGAGAAGAATCAAGAGCTTGTTGCTCTGAAAATCTCCTAGCTGAGGTAACAGACTCAAAAAAACAAGGCTTTCCAAGATGAAGTCTGAAGTAGCAGAAGGTTCAAAAGGAGGGCCTGTAAGGACATGCAACACAAAAGGTAATTTCCAGGGAGGGACCAGATACCAAATAGGACTGTGCAACAAAAAGGCACCTTTGAGAAAAGCCTTAGAAATCTTGAGAGCAGCTAAGGGAACATTGTCCCTACCGATATGAAAATTAGAAATAGCTGACAATTGCACCTTAATCGTAGAGAAACTAGAACCTGAATAAAACAACTCGGCAAGAAAATCCAGAACAGACTCTAAAGGAGTAGAAAAAGGGATAAAATCCTTGAGATTCTGCCCACACAGCAAAGCATCTCCATTTACTAGAATACACCTCCCTAGCAGAAAACTTTTGGGATGAAGACAAGATATGCATGACACTATCAGACAGCTTGGAATAACTGGCCATCGAGGGAACTGGAGAAACCATGCGCCTAGCTTGAGGGACTGTAAATTGGGAGGATTCAGACCTGTTAGATGAGAAATGAGATTCGGAATGAGATCCAGAACTCAAAAGGGGTACCATAGAAGAGGCCACAGAAAGAGGAAACACACCTGACAAGGCCAGAAGGGAGCTATGAGGATCACTGTCACTCTGCAATGGACTGCTTTCTGGAGAAATTTAGCAATGAGAGGAACTGGGGATAACTATACAGGAGTCCCAGGGCCCAAGCATACAGAAGAGCATCTCTGGGTGACTGCCCCTGAGGAGGGACTAAGGAGTAATAGCTGTTGTACTTGGTGTTGGATGGGGAGGCAAAGAGATTGCCATACTGAGTGTCCCAGCACCGGAAGAGCTACCACTTTCAGATTCAGAGACTACTCATTAGGAAGAAGAATGTTCCTGCTCACGCTTTCAGTCAGAATGTTGGATTTCCCCAAGATATGCACTGCATCCAGAAACCATTAAGATGAGACTGCCCACTGCCAAACCGTTATGGCCTCCCGACAAAGAAGATAAGAACATGTTCCCCCTTGCTTGTTGAGATACCAGACAGACACTAGACATATTATCCTTTTCTATCAAAATCACAATGCTGGGGATGATGTCCTGAAAGGCCTGCAATGCAAGAATGACAGCCCTCATCACCAGAACACTGATGTGGATGTTGGTCTCCGCAGAAGACCAGGCCCCTTCAACAGTCATCTCTTCGAAATGCCCCCCTCCACCCAAGAAGGGAAGTGCCCATGGTGACAATGGCAGCAGGAAGTGGAAGAACAAACAGTCTCCCATTGGTCACTAATGCAGACTATAATCATTATCAAAAATGGTCATGACACACCTTTGCCAATCTTACTGGAAAGTCCATCGGATGGGCTAAGGATGACCATTGCAGAGAGCCTTCATATAGCATCTTGCTAAAGGGGCCAACCCTACTGAAGTTGCCACCTGACCTAGGAATTTCAACACTGCATGAACTGGAGGCTTTGAAATGGCAAGCACCAAAATTGTCTGGAAACAAAGGCTGATCATTCTGGAATTTGGGACTTTGACAATCTGACTGACAGCACTCAAGTGGCAACCTATGAATTCTAATGTCTGAACAGGTTGTAGGCTCAACTTTAGAATACTGACTGTAATCCCTAACTGACCACATAACTGAAGTAAGGTATCTCTGGGCATGTTTAGTGACACTCTCATGGGAGCAGTGAGGGAAGACCTGAAAACCTTGCAACCATAGCCAGACTGCAACCACTGCCATGCACTTGGTGAACACCTAGGTAGATGAAATTGAATGGCAGGGCTCTGAATTGACAATGACTGGCCCCCAGCCTGAAGTGCAGAAACGTCCTAGAGTGCCTCTCTACCGTGATATGATGGTAGGCTTCCTTGAGGTCTACTGAGCACATCCAGTGGCCCTTCCTCAACACAAATAAAATCAATGGACTGCACCGTGACCATCTGGAACTTGGTCTACTTCACAAAAGCATTCAATTTACTTAAATTCAAAATGGGCCTGAGGTCCTTGTTCTTTCTTGGGAACAAAAAGAACCCTGAGTTGACCCTGGATCCTCAATGGTCTGAATTGATGACTGGCCCCCAGCCTGAACTACAGAAACTTCCTGGAGCACCTCACTATCTTGATATCATGACAGGCTTCTTTGAGGTCTATCAAGCACATCCAGTTGTCGTTCCTCAACTGAGGTGGAATGGATTGCACCATGACCATTTGGAACTTGGTCTGTTTCACAAAAAGATTCAATTTGTTTAAATACAAAAATGGGCCTGAGGTCCTTGTTCTTCCTTGGTACCAAAAAGAACCTTGAGTAGACCCCGGATACTCATTGGTCTGGAGGGACCTCTTAGATAACTTAGTTGCTAGCAGCTTCAGAATCTCTACTGTTACCTGCAGCCTCTGATGGGTTTGAACACCTTGGAGACGTCTATGATGGAACCTTGGAATTTCTAAAAAGGGAATGGTACAACCTCCAGATACCATTCTTAACACCCATGCATATGAGGTGGTGGCCTTTCAACCTTCTGGGTAAAGAGTCAAGTAACTCCTGACTGCCTCTAGAGCAGGACAGTTGGACAGCCTTTCAGGATCGCTGAAAGGGTGCGCTGGAGAAGGCTCTATGGCAGCCTTGATTTTGCAGACAACTTCTGTCCCACAGGTGGTGTCCTGTATGGACCCCCCCACCCCAGCCACAGGAGGAACCCTCTAAAAGAGCATCTTGGGAAGACTGCTACAACTTTCTAAAAAAAGAGACATTTTCCCCCTTCTAATTCCATGAAAAGGTGTGCTGAGGGGTAGCAAAATGCACTCCTACGACGAAAGTACAGTTTTGTACCTACCATAAATGTAGTTGTTCGAGTGTAAACACTGCTGCAGTCATCACACTTGGGTTATCCTGCCGTCAGGCAGTCCCGCAGTCGGCCAGAGTTCCAAAGTCTTGATCCGGCATCGGTTGCTGTCGCCTTCTTCCTGACGTCAGTGCAACAGGGGTATAAAAGATGTAGCCGATGCCATTTTCTTCAGTTTTTCTTGCCCCAGATGTCAGGTGCCCCCAAATAGGTAGGCAATTCAAATTGCTAGTAAAAAATACAAAAGCCAAGCAAACAATCATTTTTAGTTACCAGCAAATACTCCCCATAGGTAATAAAGGGTAGATGCCCTAGGTAAGTACCAGAAAGTAAGAGGGGAAGGAGGGAGGGTAACCTGGACTGCAGCAGTGTTTACACTCAAACATCTACATTTATGGTAGGTACAAAACTGTACTATGTTCATCATGTTACACTGCTGCAGTCATCACACTTGGGTGGAGTCCCAAAGCTGAGGTAGGGAGGCTGGAGCTATAAAGCATTAGGGGTGGCTATAAGGCCCTGCAGTACAGCAGTAGTGAAGCCAGCTCTGGATTTGGAGTATAAAGGCAAATGGTAATGTTTGGTGAAAGTATGCACAGAACTCCATGTGGCTGCTTTCAAAATATCCTTGGTAGGTACTCCTCTGAGGTAGGCAGCTGAAGTGGCTGTTGCCCTGGTGGAGTGAGATCTGATGCTGCTAGGTACAGGTTTCCCATGGTGGGTATAGCAGAAACGTATACAGTGTCCTATCCATTTTGAAATAGTCTGCTTTGAAATGGCTTTTCCCTGTGCTCCTGCAGCATATGCTACCAATAATTGTTCAGTTGTTCTGAAAGCTTTGGTTTTGTCCAAGTAGAAGCGTAACTGTCTGTGAATGTCCAAAGAATGTAGTAGTCTCTCCCCTTTGTTCTGTGCTTTTGGATAGAAAGTTGCAAAGTGAATAGTTTGGTTTAGAGCCACACTTGACACCACCTTTGGCATAAATGTAGGGTTAGTTCGTAAAGAAACCCTGTGTCCTGGTGGAAGATGAGGAAAGGTTCCACTGCCATTAGTGCCTGTAATTCTGAAACTCTTTGTGCTGATGTTATTGCCAGTAGCAGAGCAGTTTTCCAAGAGATGTATTTTAATTCTGCTGTGTTAGCTGGCTCAAAAGGAAGTAAAGTTAATTTTTCCAAAACAAAGTTGAGGTCCCAAGTTGGTGTGGGTGCCCTACAGGGCGGTCTTATGTTTTTAGCCCCTCTGAGGTATTTGTTTGAGCAAAGGATTAGAAAAAAATGGTGGATCCATGTTGTAATGAGCAGAGATAGCTGAGGGGTGGATCTTGATGGATGAAAAAGAGAGGCCCTTGTCCAGCATCTCAGTTAAGTATTGCAGTATCTGAGGAATGTTTGGGACAAGAGGGTCAAGGCTGTGTGCTTGATTACAGGCACAGAATCTCTTCCATTTATCAGAGTATGCTTTCCTGGTGCTAGGCCTTCTGGCCTCCAGAATGACATCCATAACAGCTTTGGAGAGAGGCATTGCTTGCTTGGCTAAGGAATTTTCCATGCAGCTAGATTTAAGGTCTTTAGCTGGCTGTGAAGTATCTGATTGTTGTGCTGTGTCAGCAGCTGTGGGATTTGAGGCAAAATCCAGGGTGGTTCTTGTGTTAAGTTCTTTAAGATTGGGTACCAGTGCTGGCGTGGCCAGTGTGGTGCAATCAGGATCATTTTTGGCTCTTCCTGCCTGGCTTTTATGAGTACCTTTGGAAGGAGAGGTAAAGGAGGGAAGGCGTATACTTGTAGTTTTTTCCAGATGAATGAGAGGTATCCACTTTCCATGCTTGTGGATGGTAGCTTCTTGTGCAGAATTTCTGTAATTGGCAGTTCTTTAGGGAAGCAAACAGATCTTTGTCCGGGTTCCACCATTTTTGTGTTATCATTCTGAATATTTGTGGGTTCAGTTCCCATTCGTGTGGGTCCATAATGTTTCTGCTTAGGTCATCTGCCAGTGTGTTTTTCTCTCTTGGCAGGAATTGTGCTTGCAGATGAACTTGGTAGTTCAGAGCTGTGTTCCACAAGGTCATGGCTTGTCTGCAGAGGGGGTAGGAGTGTGTGCCCCCCTTGCTTGTTTATGTACCACATAACTGTGGTGTTGTCTGTCTTTAGTAGCAATTGCCCTGAATGCAGTAGGTCCTTGCAAGCTATAATAGCATTTTGTACAGCTAGCATCTCTTTTTGATTGATGTGGAGATGTCTTTGCTCTGTGGGCCACTCGCCCTGGATACATTTTCCTGCCATGTGTGCTCCCCAGGCGTAATCCGATGCATCTGTTGTCAGTGTTTGCCTGGCTGTGGGTTGAGTGTAAGGCTGTCCCTTGTTGAGGTGACAAGCTTGTGCCCACCAACGAAACTCCTGTTGTAGGCAAGGATTTAGTGGTATAACTGTTTCCAAACTTTGACAGTGTTGAGACCATACGCTCTTTAGGTACCATTGTAGTTTCCTCATATGCAGTCTGGCATATGGAATTAGTAGTATGCAAGATGCCATGTAGCCCAAGGCCTGCAGAATTTTTCTTGCAGGGAGTTGGGTCTTTGTTGCCATTAATTGAAAATATTGAATCAGTTGTCCTTGCTTGTCTGGCGTGAGATAAGCCATCTGGGCCGTTGTGTTCAAGCTGGCACCCAGGAATATTATCTGTTTACTGTGTACCCCAGGCAACTTAATAACTTTTTTTACGTATGCCAGATGCTTTAGTAGAATGTCCTTGCTCTCTGCTTGAATCAGGCAGTCGTCCAGGTATGGATAAATTTGAATTCCTTTTTGCCTGCAAAATGCAATTACTGGTGCCAGGCACTTTGTGAAGACCCTGGGCGCAGTAGATAAGCCAAAGGGCAGTGCAGAGAATTGATAATGCATTGAACCAGCTAGAAATCTGGGGTATCTTCTGCAGTTTTGTCTGATAGGGACATGCATGTATGCCTCTTTGAGGTCCAATGTCACGAGCCAAGCTTTCTTGCCCAGCATGGGAAGAAGCTGCTGTAGTGCCAACATCTTGAATTTCAGTACATCCAGGTAAGTGTTTAGTGTAGAAAGGTCCAGAATGTGTCTCCAGGCTTTGTCCTTTCTGGGAACCAGAAAGAGTCTTGAGTAAAATCCTTGTCCTTGTTCCTGTGGTGATACCTTTTGAATAGCTCTCGTGTCCATGAGTGTTGTAATTTGTCTTTGAGCCTCTGCCCATTGATTTGGTGGCAGATTTGGCATTCCTTTTAGCCTTGGCAGGGTGTGAAAATGGAACCTGTAAAGTACAGTTTTGTACCTACCATAAATGTAGATGTTCGAAGATCCACATTGCTGCAGTCCTTACACTTGGGTAATCCGCTGTCCTCGGGGTCCGGCCGACCCGTAAAAGACGACGGTGTCGCGGCTCTTTAGATACACACGACGCCAGGGTACAAATGCACAATGACGACGCGCATACCTCATATCTTTTCCTTTTTCTTTTGTCAGAAGAGAATAAAAGAAGACCTAAAACAAAAAAAAAAAAAAAAAGACAGCAAAACAAACCACCACCATATACTAAACATATGTACAAATATATATATTATCCATATATTAACACAACAACCCACACAGTAACTACTAACTACAGGGGGGGAGGGAGGGTGCAGTGATCCAAACATCTACATTTACACTACATACACTATACAAAACATTTCTTTACTGCTTCATCTACTATATATCACTGCACTGGGTAGTTGCCCAAAAGCAGAGGTAAGGGAGGCAGGCAAACTATAAAAAAGTAGAGTAACCAAAAAAGTAGGTGCTGCCAAAATGCACTGTAAAAGCAAAGTAGAGTAGGAATTTAAAAAAGGTAAAGTAGGTTAGAGACACTGAAAGTATGCACTGAACTCCAAGTAGCTGCCCCAAAATACCATGGTTGCACCCCCTTAAAAAGCTAGTAAAGTGGAAGCCCCCTAAGAAATGAATGCTGCCCCCAGCTGGAATCTCAGAAAAATAATGAATACAAATACAAATCCAAAATACTCATGAAAAGAATAATAGAAAGTTTGACACAGGCTTGACCCTGAAAGCCCAAAAAAAATTGAAACTGCTAATAAATGCTGAACCCAATAACTCTGCTCAAATAATATCGCTACTAAATCTTTGATTCCCTGAAATCTTTTCCCTTATTACAAAATCTTTTCTGGTAATTTAGGGGGTTTTGTGTAAAAAATTGGCAATAGAATAGTTTGGTTTAAAAGGACACTTAGAAAGTACTAAAGGCATAAAGGAAAAGTAAAAAAGGCGAAAAGCTATCCTATGGAAAATTAGACTCCTCTCTTACCCCAGAAGTAAGGAAACAATTCAGAAAAAAGCAGCTCATGATAAATATTTCAACTGCAGTAGCTGCAGGCTCAAAAGCAGTTAGAGTAATGGTTTCCAAAGCAAAAATTGGAGATCCCCAACAGGAGTCCGAGACAAACGGGGGTCTATATTTCTTTTGCCTCTAAGGAATTAACAAACAAATCATGAGAAAACAATGGTGGGTCGAAGTCATAGTGAGGCAGAATTGCTGCAGCATGAACCTAGAAGTAAGAACCCATGAAACCTTAATCAAGTAGAATAGTAAAGAGCCACACTTAAATTGGAAGCAGTAGGGCACAGAAACATAACAATCCTAGCCCAAAAAAATCACAAAATAAGTTCAAAACAGAGCTGCAACCCTTCTTGTACTAGGCCTTCCACATCCAAAATTCCATTTATCCTTTATCGTGGATTCAAAACATCTCCAGGGGTTCAAAACATAATATGGGCTATTAGGTGAAGAGAGTGAAGTTTGACATTGAGTAAATGAATGCCTCCTGAGACAGCAGGTGTGTGAAGGTGGTAAAGGAGGCCATGGGCTCCCTCAGGCAAAGGCAGATTAAGTTCTCAGTAATATGTCTGGAGTTCCCATAACACTGTCAATTTCTGAAATTTGTTGTCTGTTAGAACCAACACCAAGCTATTAATGCAAATTGGACTGCTAACATCTCCTTCAAGTTGATATGTAGATGTTGAAGTCTAAGATGCCATGAAAGTCAGCCTGGACTGATGAGACAATTGATGGAAGTACAGAGAAAGATTTTTGTTTGTCCGGGGTCAAAAGGCCATCTGGGATGCTGTATTCAGTCTCACACCCAGAAAGCACATGTCCTGAGAGGGTACTAGACTGGACTTTATTTCATTCACAGAATACCCCAGGCATCTTAGCACTGCTATCACATAGTGTAAATGATGAAGAAGTTGTCCTTTCCTTTGGGGGAATCAGGCAATCGTCCAAAATAAGGAGGATCCTGTATTATTCCTAGCCTGAAGAAAGAAAGCTGAGCCAGAAGCCAGACCTTGAAGAACGTCACCATCCAGTGATCTTTGCCCTGAGCCCCATCTGTCTTGGGTAAGAGTGCCAACCTTCCTCCCAAAGGTGCTGCCATGCAAGAAGGATCGGCTGAACTTGCAAAAACATCAGACTGTAAAGGAGCATCCAAAATCCTTGTCATTTTCTTTCAAGATCAGCCCACTTTGAAAGGAACACTACATCAGACTGTAAAGAGCAACCAAAAACTTTGTCTTAACATGTTCAGATAAATTAGAGCATCTACCTTAGACTTCAATTGAGAAAGAAGATAGTTTGATATTTCAACATGTGAAACTGGGCAATTCAAAAGCCCTCATAGCTAAGGTGGAAGTAGTATAGACTTTTCCCCCCCATCTCTCCAAAGCTCTGGCCTCTCGGGAACCGAAGAGGCCTTGACACCTGTGGGGTCCTAGGACTCTTATAAAGATATTTATGAGAATCAGAGAAGTCCTGACCTTCCCACTTAAAATGTTCCCTCATGGAATGAAGAGTCTCTGAAAAAAAAAAAATCCTCTGGAGGAGAAGCAGAAGGAGTTGAATCATCTGCATCAGAATCGAATAAGGAGAGTACTCCTGCAAGTCTTCAGCCAAGACTCTGAAACATCTGAAAACTCCCTACTCTGGGGCCTCTTATCTGGAGGGGCAAAGAACCTCTAATCAAAGTAATTAAATCTTCTGCCATCCTGTAGAACTAGCCAACAGAAGCTAAACCTGGCCTGCCTCTGGGAGAAGCCTTAGAAACAGAAGGAGAGGCCTAACCACCTTCAGCATCTTATAATTGCACTGCCCCAAACAAGGAATACACAAAGTATGATTCACTTTTCTGACATCCGCAAACCACTGAGGCAAGAAAAAACTAATGAAGAACATCCTTGAGATACAATGTTGAGAACCCATTTGTCTTTGGTGATGCAATGCCAGCTGTGATAGAAAAGTGCCAGTTTTCCTCCTAAGGGGGCTGCCAAGAGAGAGCGGTTTGGCAGCTGTAGTGGAAAGTCATTGCGTCTGTTTTTTATAAGATTGAAGCCTGACTTCTCCTTTCTGGCCTGGTGTGCCCCACTGTCAAGGCCTGTAAGGGCCTTGTGTCTGACCTCTACCTCTTGGACGTCTGTATCTGCCCCTTTGAGGTCTGTCTGTGACTGAAAAGGACCAATTCTTTGTTGGCCAATTTCTGCTAAAACAAGGAGGCCGAACCTGTAAGAAATCTTTCACCGTTTGCATAGATTTTGCCTTATCCTCCATCTTCTTTAATACCTCCTCTGCCTTAACTCCAAACAGCACATCCCGCTGCAAAGGTGCATCCAATAATTTTACCTTAACATGATCTGGTAATGTATGTTCTTTTAACCAAGCATGCCTTCTAATGACAGAGCCTGTAACTGCTGCTCTACATGAGGCCTCTAAGGAGTCAAACCCACATTGCAAAGTATGTTTTCCCACTTGTTCAGCAGCATGCAATAAATCCTGCATTTCTTTTAAGTTAGGAGGATCTGAATCTGGAAGCATCTTTTGTTTCAACTGAGACATCAAAAATTGCTGATATTTTAGCATGTGAAACTGGCAATTCAAGGCTTTCATTGCTAAAGTTGCAGACGTATATACCTTTATTTCCTCTGTCTAAAGCTCTGGAATCTCTGTCAGAGGGAACTGGGTTTTTTGCTGATGAAGCCTTAATCCCTTTGGGTCCCTGAGAAATAGTTTCAGGGTCAGCAACAGGGCTTTTGTACAGAAACTTGTGAGAGTCAGGGACTCTGTAATATCTATCTGGTTTAACTGGGGCTGGGGGTAAGGAGTCAGGGTTCAAACTGGATTCAGTGTACACATCATCCACAATGTCAAGAACTGGCGGGATAGCAAGGGGTCTGTGTTGAGGCAATAAAAGGAAGTCTCTGAGCCTTTTCTTGGATTCTGAGTAATCCTGACCTTCCCAATGGAAATGCTCCCTCAAGGTATGTAAGGTCTCCCCAAAGGTATAATCCTCAAGCGGAGAGGCTGACGGAATTGATTCCTCAGCATCAGAATCCTCATAAGGAAGTAAAAAATATCCTAGGTCCGAGGTAGAGTCAGAGGAAATGGATGAAATGGACACCTGGTCAGAAGATTCATAGTCTGCATCCTGTCTTGGCCTTTTATCAGGAGGGGGATAGGACCCCTTGATCAGGGTGATTAGGTCCTCGGCCATTTTTAGCATTTGTTTCTTAGGCATGGAAGCCTGTCCTGGAGAGAGTAGTGTCTGTTTCTTTGCTTTTAAGGGGGGCTTAGACTTAACAGAGGGTTTAATGGTTAACTGGGTAGGTCTGAAAACACCCTCTGTAACTGTGGATTGCTCAGCTACTTTGATTCCCTCAGTAGGTTTAGGATCGGTAAACTGAAGGTCTAGTGCATCCGAAGGCCCAGCCAGCTCCACGTGGGAGTCGGATGCGGTCTGTGGTTCTGTGGAAGCGGTCATCAGGGGCTGCGTAGGCACCTCGCTGAAAACCGGAGAACCAGCAACCGGCCTAGAAGAGGCCTCGTCGTCAGTTTTGGGCCTTGGATGCCTGTCCTTGTCCTTGCGCTTTTTATGCATTGCGGTCGTCGGAATTTCCGACGGCATGGTGTAATTGAATTTTCTACCAAAATAATGTCGGGCAAAATCAAACCGACGTTTAATAGTGTGCTTGTTAAACTTAGCACAAAACCGACAACCAGTGACATCGTGGTCAGGGCCTAGGCATGGAATACAATAGGAGTGGAAATCCTTATGAGGTATTTGCTTCCCACAAGAAATACAGTTATTAACTTTTACTGACATCGGTCTGAGGCATGAAAAAGTTTCCCCAACAGGGTACTTAACTTTTTTAGAAGACTTTGGTTCTGGATTCGGAATGAAAATCTCAGGAGTAGGCCGACCAGCACTTGCGAACTGCTTCTGCTTCGGGCACCGCGCGGCAAGAAAAACTGAAGAAAATGGCATCAGCTGCATCTTTTATACCCCTGTCGCACTGACGTCAGGGAGGAGGAGACAGCAACCGACACCGGACCAAGACTTTGGAACTCTGGCCGACTGCGGGACTACCTGACGGCAGGATAACCCAAGTGTGATGACTGCAGCAGTGTAACACGATGAACATCATAGTCTTCCTTTCCTGTTCACTACTAGTAAGAGTGTCCTTAATCTTTAGCCCAAACAAGGAAGAGCCATCAAAAAGGGCATTAATAAAGGGTAACATGACTCAATCCACAAAATTGCACAGCTGCATCCAACCGTGGCAATGCATGGCAATTCCAGAGCCAATCACTCGGAATGCTCCATCAACTGCATTCAAAACGAGCCGCACGGAAACGGTGATAGACAACAGGGTACACAACAAAGTCTTCTGACTCTCTGGATACTGCTGCATCTTAACATTCCTTGCTACTAGAGACAACATATCACAGTGGAGTCTAGTTAAGTAGGGTAGTTCAGTGCCCTCACAGTGAACGTTGCTGAGGCAGAAGATCACTTCCCTAGATGGTCCAAAGCCTCATAATCTCTGTTTGAG
Organism: Protopterus annectens; assembly: GCF_019279795.1. Classification (NCBI taxonomy): domain Eukaryota; kingdom Metazoa; phylum Chordata; order Ceratodontiformes; family Protopteridae; genus Protopterus; species Protopterus annectens. Next base: position 1,321,243,136 of record NC_056728.1, on the reverse strand, counting down.
GGAAGGACCAAGGAACTCTCTTCAGAGATTTCCTTCTTGGTGGTGGCTGCCACCTTGATCACATCCAAGACCAGACCTTTACTCCAATGAGTTCAAGCCTTAGAAGGAGGAAAAAGTTTGTCAGGCTTCTTAGGAATAGGTTCCACCATGCCAGATTCCTTCTATACCCTCCAAAACATTTGGCATATGAGTGCATCCAGAAGGGGAATCACCCAAGAAGTGGATGGGCCTACACCAAAGGCCTACAAAAATAATGAATCCTCCTGAAAAGGGGCTTCAGTGGTTTGGCCCCCATGCTGTCAAATAAGTTCCAAGAGGTCATCAAAGGAGGCATCATCCAAGGGAGACTTGGGACCCCCTCTCCTTCCTCGAGGTCAGTATCCTCAGAGACAGACTCCTCAGGGAGTCAAGGTTTTTCTTCTTGTGCTTCCTCTTACCGGAGACCTCCCATTCCTGCGAAGCTGGAGGAGATAGGAAGAGGCGGGAAGTCATACGAGGGAAGTGGATTGGAGACAAATTGTCATAGTTTGTTGCAGAGCAGTCTGATGACTGGTTGCAGACCCAGATGAGAAAGGGAATGGAGCACCATCTGATGATGCCAGTCTTATCTCCTAAGAGGAGATCATCCTTTCCATGATGTCAAAGATGGATGCAGACACTGGCCTCCTGGAGTTGACAGTCCCATTTTCTGAAGATACCTGAGACATGCCAAGGTCTGGGGGAGCTACTCCTCGATCTGACATTGAGTCCACTGCTGAGCTATCGAACGCCAAAGCTCCAAGAGGAAGGGATGACTCTGAAGCTGGGATCATTGACGCAGATCAAGAAACGCTAACCTTGACACCACAGCCCTAAGGTCTGGTCAGCTCTGACACTGCCAGAGTCAATGAGACCAAGATAGGAGCTTGAACTAAGGATGATAACTCTGTCAGACCTGGCAACATGGGTGGGAATACAGTTGGGCCTGAGGACCTCAGATACAAAGGGGCTGAGGTAGGAACCCAGGGTGATGGAGCTGAGGTTCCAGGAAAGGGTGCTGGACCTAAAGGGAACAGACCTAATTGCATTTGGGTCTGCAAAAAGTCAGTAGCTTTGAAACTACCCACAAACCTCAATGACTGAGTGGACAAAGCCACTGAGGGAGCTTGGAAGGTTGCTTGAAGTACAAGGAAACCTCCTGTCAGAAGCGATCCAGGAAGACATGGAACTGAGCCATGGAAGCCAAAGTCTCTGGTGACATCTCTGATGGAGTGGACGGGAAAAACAGCCCCTTTAACCAAAAAGGTCTAAGAATGCTAGGCACCAGAGATGGAGCCTTGCCCACAGTTGGCACTGAGGGCAATTGGCTCTGAGGGGTTGAAGCCAACACTGTTACAGCTTTGGCCAGGGCATCTTTGGAATCAGCAAACCAGAAGATGGACCAAGTTCAGAGGTAGAGGAGGACCCACTACAATTCCCCTTGGCGGTGTTGGAGTCCTTGGAAGAGAAGAGTTTGTTGGATCCAGCTCCTGGAGCTGAAGGAGTAGAGGAGGAAGAACCAACTGGAAGATGGCCCTTAAGGACTAACTTCACCAGTCTCATTTACTGCCATGGACCTAAACCCCTCGTAGATGGAATACAGATAATTGAGACGGGCAGCCCCCAAACAGTACACACACTTACTATCTTAAGAGGGCAGCTTTTCCCACAAGCAACAGATTTTTTAAAGCCCTTACCAATGGCAAGGCATTGCAACACACTATACAATAAAGAAATACACAAAGTAGAAGAGTCATAATCTTACACACCAATTACCAGACTGGACAACCACTAAACTAACACAGAAAGACTCACCAAAGAAACACTACACAAACTCAAAAGGGCCAGAAGGCCCATTACTAAGTATAAAACAGCAACCTAATCTAGCTACCTAACTACATACACTAAACCTATTCTAAATACAATTATCTTAGAAAGGTAAGGGAGAAAAATGCAAAAAGCTATGCAAAAAGGATAAGGTACTGTGGAGCCAGATTGAGCTGCTGACTGGAATGGTGTCAAACCTGAAATGAGGGTCAGTTGAGTGGGGAATTATGGGTAAGTGAGGTGGAGCCTGATGGGTTGAATTCTGAAGGATTCGGCTGGCATCTGATCTGAGTAAGATCCAATAACACTAAGCCAAACAGAGAAGACAACATCGGATCATCTATTATTTTCTACTCACATAAATCAATGACTCCCTGACAGTAAACACATTCTTGACAGGTTACCATGTGGAACCATACACACCACATATGATGGCTGAAGTTGCTAAAATGCAGACAGAATCTTCCAAACCTTTGAGGAACAAGGCAGAGTCTGAAAAAGAATTATTCATATGTTTCTAGTGTGGCACTCAATTCATTTCTCCCATTAAATTTTCAGAAAAAGCAGTCCGCTCCTCCAAAATAATCTGTTCTGACAACAAAAGGCAAAGAGGGTTGGTGGAGTGACCGACTTAAGAAGTGATCCTTTCTGATTACTTTTAAACCACAAGAAGAACCTGCCCCCTCAGGAAGCCCTGACACCACACTTTCAGAATAGTCAGGATGACAGGACGTGACGGCCCATGACTCAAGTACTCTTAGAGAACTCAGCAAAAAAACTGTGGTGACTATGGGGTGGTAAAAAAACACAAATTCTTAGATTTAGTGCTCTTCCACTTGTAGACTGGGTATTTTAAGCTACTGGAAGCCCATTAAAGAATCTGGCATGGGTAGAGAAACAAATACAACCTCAACAGTGGAGTGTGCCTTCCTTCTTATCTACCACTTATTAATTACAGACAGTGTAGAATCTCATCCCTAAAGGTGCCATTAAGGATCTTCTGCCACAGTTCCCACAAACATAAGATGTAAACAGTCAGATATCCCAACAAAAGCAGGCAAATGACAAAACAAATCAGTTCACTGTATCTACAGCATTAAAACTGTAATTTGCCATATGAAAATAAATCTTAGAGGCCATTTAAAGGCTTTCTCTTTACTAGACCATCAAAGGAGTCTTGGAAGAATGTCTTCTTGAATTTGGGGCTGACCACTGAGAGCCAACATGTTAAGTAACACTCATCATATCATCTCCCTTTCCAGACTCTGCTTGGCCATCATTTTTTAAGTCCGTCTTTGGTATTATTGGGGGGGGGGATCTGTCCCCCACAGCCTACTACTACTACTTCTTACGGTTAAAAAAATATTTTCTGCATTCAAACTGTAACAAGCTGCTGTTCTGTTTGCTATAAATGTATCAAGCAGCTGGCTACATTTCAGTCACCACCTACTCAGTGCTAGCCTTGACTGTAAATGCAGCATTAGCATTCATTTATGAAATCCTAGCACTGCACTGCTGTATCACAGGCACCAGCTGAACAGACCCTCTATCAACTAGTGCCTGTAGCAGCAGGCCCCCTTCGCCCCACCCTAGTTATGGCTCTGTCTCCAACTAATATTATCATCCTCTCTTTTAACACCATTAGTGGAGGGAGGGGGAACGTGTGTGTTTTGATAAGTTGGCTCTATCAACTGTCTTGCACCAGTCTTCACCAGGGTTTGCTCATCCAAAGAAATCTGGAAGAAAGTTCACATGAGCATAAAGGCCATGATGGCAAAGGGCCATAGTTTGCTATCATAGTTTCATAGTTAAGTACCTTGCAATGAGTTTGCACAGCATTACAGGCCTAGCCAATAACCCATACTCAGAAGTTATTTCCAGCCTCAAGGACAGAGCACAGTCCAGGGGAGAATGTAAGGCCACCCATCCAATTCTTTAGGCCAATCCTGAAGGTGGCAAAGGTGCTTACTCTGCTTGACATGGAGTGGAAGTTTGTTACAGAGGTGGGGGATACCCTGGAATATGAACATGACACACCACCGTCTCTTATTTATCAGTGGATAGAGAGATTTAGGCTCTTTAACCAGGTATTTGAGAAACTATTTGTTCTGCAAAAAAGAGGAGGTCACAGCGGGTTGGATCTTTCATGACATAAAAGACTAGACACAGATACCCATGGAGGGGTCTATAAGCCAGTGAGAGCAGATAGAGAGGGCTTTTGTACTGTCCTGATAAGTAGGATTTCTGAACCCACAACATTTTAGTTAGTAATCTCTCAGATCTCTCAAGTTGAGTGATACATTAGACAAATGCATGCCAAAAGGGGCTGTGATGATATGGGCAAGTGCCAGCATAACCAGCTGGAGTTTTGTGAAGAAAGATATGCCCTCTGAATCTCAAACTGATTTATACAAGATGCTTGTGTTACACATGTATTAGAATAGTACGTCACTTGTGTATAAAACTGATTTGTACAGATGGTTGCACTGAAAATGTATTCGTGAGGTTTGCTTGTGTTAAAATGCATCAACAGTGCACCCTACTGAGATGAAAAGAAATGTACGTGTATTACTGTAACTGATTTAAATGTATATGTTTTAATAGAGGATACTGGGAAAGCTACTGTTAATTAGCTAGTTTGCATTAAAAAAAATTAAATATAAAAGAAAAGAAATGGATTGTGAAATTAGGTGGACTTTTCCAGCCTGGTCTTAATGAATATTTATAGTTTTGTATATTAATGAATATTCATGAGCTCACCAATGAAACTTTGTGAATAATTATGTCAATGTATAAAAAGAACCTCAGGGTGTTTTGAGTATTTACACTGATGAAGGCTAGGTTAACACCATAGCCGAAACCGGTCTGTTATCTTTGTGTTTTTTTTATTTTTTAACCAATTAAATTAGTTCATACAGCTCACAGTTGCTGGCTTCTGCTTTTTGTTGAGTGGGTGTCAGGTCACCATTTTTCAAGGGATGGCAGACCTTTTGGTGAGGGAACAAGCCCTTAGAACTTTGCTTGAGGACATGAGAATCTGGTTGGCAGACAGGGAATGCAACTCTGCAGATGAGCTGGAAAAAAAAGGAGACCTATACCTAAGCAAGCAGGGCATCACTGCACAGGAAAGGGATACTCAGTGCTACACATGGATAAAAGGGAAACCATGGTGGGCAGCCTAAACCACCCCAACAGAGTCCATTGGTAAGAGGGGAAGCCACTAGTTCAGGCACAAGGCCAGAATCAAGAATTAAACGTTTTAAATGTAACCAGTGAGGCCATATAACATATAGATGTTCATGGAGGCAACGTGGGGGACAAAAGGTAAGGGAGACAGCAAGTGGGACTAACAGAATGCCAGTGTTAAGTTGTCTGGAGACAACAAGGGTATAAAACTAGCTGCAGAGTTTATATCTGATCTTAGTGGATGGAAAACAGGCCATTGCTAAGAGAGAGACAGCCTCTGATATAGCAATTGAGTGGTTAAACAGGAGCAGTACTTGCTTGGGCAGTCCACTCCAGTTAGAGATTTAGGAGGGATCCCATTCCAAATGCCTTTGCCCATGGCTCACCTTGACTGGAAGGCTGGAAAGGGAAGCAAGCAAGTAGGTGTGTTTGAGGATATCCCTGCAGATGTCTTGATAGGGAACAATTGTGATAATGCTGTACCTTGTGGGCATGCAGTCAGGCTTGGAGACACGCATGTGGGTCTGGTAGCCTGGGGGAGACCCAGACAGATGGCACACCTAAAGCCAGGACTGGTGATGTGGCTAATTCAGGGAGGGAGCTACCCTGTAGCAGTGAGACTAAAGGTGAGCCACAGCTGCTGGTGGGTACTGATGTTCCTTTGGACAGAGTGACTGCAAGGGCAAAGGTGAATACTAGTACCCAGGCTGACAGTGAGGCACCGCTGTCAGAGGATACCAGACTTCCTGTGGAAGGTGAGCTGGGAAGAGTTACAAAGGGAGAGTTGAGACAGGCTCAGCTCTCAGACCCTACAGTAAGAGGCTTGAGGGAGGTAGCTAGGTAGGTACTGGATTCTTAAGGAAAAGGGGAGTCTGTATACTCAAACAAAGGGTTACTGTAGAGAGACTGGACCGCTGAGGGAGAGCTAGAAGGTGAGATAATACAGCCGTTGGTAATGCCCAGAGCCTACTGTCTGGCACTTCTAGCCATAGCTGATAACATTCCTATTGCAGGTTATATGGGCATAAAGTGTACCAAGAGACATATTATGCAGAACGTTTAATGGCCTGGGATTGCCAGGGATGCAACACCCTATTGCAGGACCTGAGAGCAGTGCCAAAAAATAGGCAAGGCAAGAGACGAGGTCAAAGCTGCTTTGATGCCTTTGCCCGTGACTGAGGAGCCGTTTCAGATGGTAGCTCTGGATACTGTGGGGCCTCTGAGTATCCCATGTTCCACATGGAAGAAGTATATCCTAGTGGTAGTAGATTATGCAGATACCTGGAGGTGGTGACTCTGTCCTCCACTGAGGCAGAGAAGGTGACAAATGCTTTGCTAGAGATTTTCAGCAGGGTAGGTTTTTCAAGAGAAATACTGACCGAAAGAGGAGCCAATTTCATATCAGACCTGCTGGCATGTCTGTGGGAGTACTGTGGGGAGAAGCACCTAAAGACCACTCCCCCATCACCCTCAGACTAATGGTCTTGCCGAGAGTGTGTCAACCCTCCACTCAATCAGTAATCAAGGAGTCTCAATCCTCACCACTGGCACCAGCGGCAGATGTATACTAAGAGGTTAATAGGTACACACACAATATTTCCAGATGCTGCTCTCTGCATCAGGTGCAATTTCCCTTAAGAGCACACAGAGGCCACAGTCAATCCAGGGTTGGTTTCTCACTCTTCCTTCAGATCCCCAATATGACTTCCAACACTGGCACAGCTATAGAGATGAGATCTTAGCTGAGTGACCAAGCCAAGACCCCCTCCCCAGCACCCTCTCTGTCCAACCAGTGCTTTGTGCACCTGCCCAAGTAGCTGACACATACACTTTGAGGTTTGATTTACACACACACACACACACACACACACACACACACACACACACACACACACACACACATACCTGGGAAAGGCCGTCACAGGTTTACTAGCTATGCCCCCTTCTGCCCAGACTATAAGGTAGTTATTACTGCCACCAATCACTCCTTATCAGCTATTTTAAGGCTCTTAGAAAGGGTGTCCAATCTTACTGTGTAATATTAATATTAACACAAATGCTAGTTTGACCAACAGCAAGGCTATTATGAGTGGCCCACACAGTGTCACCAAATAAATATGCAAGTACTCTCAAGACTTTAACATCTCTACACAGATCACCAACAATGAAAGGTTTAAATATATTTAATAATAAATTATAAAAGAACAAGACAATACTAAATATATATTCTCAGTGACATCAGAGTTCAATAAATATATATTCTCAGCGACATCAGAATTCAAAACCACAGAAAATATTTAAAACAACATTGCAGGACAGTCTTAAATAAATAAAGAAAAATATCTAAACTAATTTTTACTATATTCCTGACTGTATCCAAGAGAATTACTATAACCTAAGAACTTACTAATAGAGCAAGGCAGATGTGGTGAATGGATCTTCTAGTTGCTGTCAGGTCCAAGACAGAATGCAGAATGCTCTGTCACAATAAAAAAACTTCTCAAATTAATATCTAAAATATTACTGCTGGGACAGCTTGCAGAATGACATCATTTCTCATCATCTGACTGCTAGTTCCCAGGCCAAAACCACTAATGAAAGTGTCAGTATTTAGTTTCTGCCTGTAAAAATATACAAACAAGGATTTATCCTCAGATCTCTGGCAGATGCTGGAAGTCATAAAACAATTGCATTTTTTCATGCCTTCAAGCCTAGTAATAACTTCATCCTAAAGACAATACAGAACGTTTCCTAATATAGAGATTGTGTCTCTTGCTGCATTGAAAACTGAAAGATGCCATCTTTTATGGCCTAACCATAAAATAATTTAATTTCAGTTGTTTTTTTCTAAAATTTACTAGACTGTGGTTAACCTCCTATATCCTAGTTTCCACTGTTAAAATATATACATTTAAACAGTTACAACAGTGCATGCACATTTCTGTTCCCCTCCAGTAGGGCATACTGTGGTTATATTTCAAATAGCACCTTGCAAATACGTCTTCAACACACACGTCTGTACAAGCAGTTTGATATACACATGGCATACAGTTCTAATGCATTTCTAACACAAGCATCTTTATAAATCATTTCAATATTCACTAAAGGCATATAATTACTTACAAAATTCCAGCTAGCTGGGTTGGCATAACCCCCTTTTGTCACAAAGGGGTTAAATTCTACACTAAAAACCATACTACTGGCATGTGCAGACCAGTTTAAGAGAGAGTGGGACAAATATTTGCCACATCTGCTGTTTGCTTACAGAGAGGTGTCCCAGGAATCCCACAAGATTTTCACCCTTTGAGTTGCTATATGGGAATAGGGTGAGGGAACCTCTAGATATGATTCGTGTTGAGTAGAAAAGTGAGTGTGAATCCTCCTGGAAGTCTGTTGCAGCATATGTCCTAAACCTCAGAAAGAGGCTTAGGAAACTCCCGGGCTTGGCTCATGAGAACCTGGCAGGAGCCCAACAGCACAAAAATGTCTGTTACGACAGGAATGCTTGAGTCAGAGAGTATGCTATGGGGACAGCAGGTAATGGTGCTCATTCCTGTCAGACACAATAAGCTGCAGGCAGCTTGGGAGGGACCCTTCAAGGTGGTAAGGAAGACTAGTGATGTTAACTACATGGCAGAACTGCTAGGCAGGGGCACAAATTGTACCATAATAAAATGATGAAGCCTTACCATGATACAGAGGCCCTCGTGCTAAGTATTTGCAGTGGGTGGCAGGAGAAATCTGAGGGGTATCTTGTGACTGATCTCCTCAGTGAGGCTTGGACTGACACCTCAGTGAAAGGGGTAGGAATGTCCCAGCAGTTATCCCCTACCCAGGTTCGAGAAATCCGAGTAGTGTTATAGGAGTCTGGAGACATGTTCACTGGGAAACCAGGGTGCACTCATCTGATGTAGGACCATGTGGATACATGACCGCAAACACCTATAAAGCAGGACCCTTACAGTGTGCCTGAGCGATTCAGACAAAGTCTGAGGGAGGAGATACAGGAGATGTTGAAAGTGGGATTAATCCAGGAGTCCAGCAGTCCCTGGGACTCTCCAGTGGTGCTGGTACTAAAGCAGGACGGCAGCACCAGGTTTTGTGTGGACTACAGGAAACTAAATAGCCCCATAGAGTCAGATGCTTACCCCATGCCTAGAACAGATGAAGCCTTAGAGCAGCTTACTTGGGACATCAAGTGGGGAGTGGTAAGATCAGGCCAGAACCTACCAAAGTGGAAGCCATTCAGGCATGGCCTGCCCCTGTTACCAAAAAGAAGGTGAGGGCATTCTTAGGGACAGAGGGGTACTTATAGAAAGTTTGTCCCCAATTATAGTACCATAGCTGCTTCACTCAGAGACCTGACAAGGAAAAACAGGCCAGATAAGGAAGTGTGTGATTTATACAAGATGTTTGTGTTACAAATGTATTAGAACTGTATGTCATTTGTATATCAAACTGATTTGTACAGATGCTTGCAATGAAAATATATTTGTGAGGGTTTGCTAAAAATATAAAATGGTAAAATCCTACTGAAATGAAAAGAAATGTACATGTATTACTGTAACTGAATTAAATGTATATGTTTAACAGAGGATACTGGGAGAGGAATGGTTAACCAGCTAGATTGCTTTAAGAAAAATAAGGGAAATGCAAATGAGCTGTTAAACCATTAAAACGTCATCCCACAGTGCTGAAAAGGACCGGAGATGCTAGGGAGAAAAAAAAGCCTTTGTTCATTAACCCAGTGAAAAGAGGGCTCATTTGGCCTCGCCATATAAACATTTAGATATATTGTAGCTAATTCTTTAAAAAATTGTCTGGGAAGCTTTAAAAAGGAACACTGAAGGAACCCAGAGAGCCAGTGACTATTCTCCACAGCCCTCTTGGAAGTTGTATCTAGAGATACAATACAAAGAGAAAGAAAACAGTCAGGAGTAAGCTAGAAGCCTTGACCACTAGAGACCCTTAACTGACCACAAGCCCTTATTAAGTAATAGTAAGTAACTTATTATTTATCTATCAAATATTTTAGAATCAATCAGGAATATAGTGATTTTTTTTATTAATATTCTTTGCATCATGTTCTTTGCGCAAATAGCATCCTTGTTGATGCTAATATTTTTTTCTGTTGAAACTCTGTATTAAACTTTTTTCATATATTATTTTTTCTTATTTTATTTTTTTTTTATTATTAATATTTAAGAAAGGTGACACTGTGGAGATCTAATTTATCTATGTGGTGATTTTATTTTGTTTTATTTGGTAGGATAGTAGTAATATCCAGAAGACCTAGCTACATTGTTCAAATACTATAAATGTAAATGACTAGCAATTGCAATATATAACCATATACCTGGGCAAATTTGTTGAAATTAATTAGTGGCAGCAGTGCATGGCCCTTATACTAAGCTGGTGTCTGGTGTAGTGGGTAAAATCTGGTAGCCTGTGCCAGTGTGTGTGTGGTGTGTGTGTGTGTGTGTGTGTGTGTGAAAATTAAATCTTAATGAGTGTGTGTGTGTGTGTGTGTGTGTGTGTGTGTGTGTGTGTGTGTGTGTGTGTGTATGTGTCAGCTACTTGTGGCAGGGACATGAAGCACTAGGTTCATAGACAGGGTGCTGGAGGACTTGGCATGGACACCCAGCTGAGGACCTAATCCACAGCTGTACCAGTGGGGAGTCTTTACTGGGGACCTGGAGGGAGAAAGATATAGAGGTGTCCAGACCCCGGGATGAGTGTGTTCCCTGTGTGCTTTTAAGGAAAATTGTACTTGATGCAGTGAGGTCTGCATCTGGAAATACTGAGTGTATCCATTTGTATTCCAAGTGCAAGTCCCTCTCCATTGTCAGTGGTAAGGATTCAGGATCCTTGACTATTGGCCCAGCATGGGTATGTCACATATTGGTTTTCTCATATACTGGTAGCAGTGGTGGGCATCACAGGGGTATTATATTAAATAATAGATCTGATGAGATAAAAGTAAAGTGGAATTAAGACTTCTTTGAATCTAGAGGTGATGCCTTTGTATATCAGATGAGTCAGTTAGAAGGCTTTCCAAACTACTGCAGAGATATGATGGTACAAAAAAAAAAAAAAAACAAGGAAATATCAGCAACAGTGCCTAGAACCCCTTAAGGCAGTGTCTGATTGGAGGGGTGTGTCACCTGTACTGTACTGAAAAATGTTTTGTGTACCAAAATTAACTACACTATATTTTCTCATAATTATTTTGAGACCACTTTCTCTGCACCAGTTATTAACATGGTCTAACGTATGCTGGAGCAATTGCTCATCAGTGAAAGTTCAAACAACACCACCCAATTTACAAGTGTCTGCAAACTTAAATAACCATAGGCCAGCAATGTTGGTCTGAATGACTGAGAAGTATGCCAAATAAGAGAAAGTCTAAAGCTGAGTTCCATGAAACACCACTGGCAACTTTTTTGCTTTCATAAGTAGCACCTTCAAATCTAACCAGATGGGTTCAGTCAGAAAACCAGCTAGTAATCTGGTTATTTTATATTCTGATTTACAAGTTTATCAATAATTCTTGCATGTTGAATAGTGCCAAAGACCTTGACTCTGGCTGATGAAATCTGACAACGAATGAAAACTATGAGCAGTTGTAGAATCCCCCAGGATGCTAGCATCCTACGTAAAGGACTAACACAGACAAATGACTGGTGCCAAAGCCACAGCTTAAAACTCAATGCCAAGAAATGCATAACAGTACCCTTTTGGAAGTCAGCCACCCTAGGAAATTACCTCATTGATAACTTACTCCTAAGAGTAGAACCATTATTCAGGAATTTGGGTCGATATGTAGACAGTAACCTGGCTTTCAACCAACATGAGACTAAGACAGTAAGGAAATTATTCTATGTTGCTCAACTTATAAGCAAGGCCATGGCATTAGGTCCAACAAAGTCATTGTTGCATGTATTCAGCCCTGATCAGGACCATTACTGACTAGGCACATGCAATAAATGGAACGTCCGTAGAGATTCCTCACAAAAAGAATACAGGGTATAAAGCATGTCCTCTGCAGATCATTTCAAAGTCCTGCCTCTATAATCTGTTTCCTACAGACTGTTTACATGTGATTTATGCCTGGTATACAAGACATCCTTGGGTCCCACTCTGAGACATCTTGCATATCCACACAAGGAACAGCACCAGAATTATTCGATCTAGGGATTTAAACGTTGCTTGAGACATAAACAGGGCACAGGGAGACAGATATGTGTCTCAGAGAATTTCCCTTTTCTAGAACATGTTTCCTACCCATGTAAAGCAGACCTCTTCCCTAGCCCTGATTCAAGAGAAACCTGGATCAGTGGATGGGAAACTGGAAATAAACCCCAGGTCTAGTACCTATGGCTCTAATGGACACAGGCAGCCTGTAAATCTTACACTTACTTACATAAACCCTTTAAAATAACACCCAAGACACACAAGCTTGTGGAATACATTTCAAATGCATGGCTAGGCTTATAAAGGCCACAGTGGTCTTTAGCCTAGTGTACAATACACCTGTGACCCTACAATTTTCTTATAGTGGAAATACAGGCATGCTTGCAATAGGTAAATTAAAATACAAATAAAAAAGGAATATTAGATTAATGCACTTTCTGCAACATTTATTAAAAATTTTAGCACAAAAAAGAAAGAAAAACTGTATCATTTAGACTTAGCTAAATTCTACACCATAACTAGGCAGACAGTTCTTTAATAAGGAACAAAAGGGAAACATTCTAGAGGACGAAAAACAAACTACATACCTCCTTCAGACACCAGTGATCCTGCTAAAATGCAATATGCCTACAAAAATGCATAAAAGACCAAGTCAGTTCTGGCATAATCTAAACTGTTCAAGACCTTATTAGATATTTTAATACTGTAGTTACCCAAAGAAGCGACTCAATTGGTTGAGGATGAATCAAACCACTAATTCCATGATACCAAGAAAGTCCAGCACCCATCATAAAAATACCAACCCCACTGACCAGGGAGGCAATGTAGCGCATATTTGAAAAGCCATACCTGTAAAATAAAAACAGCACAGAAAGGAAAGTTTTAGTCAAAAACACAATAAACATAGGAAGAGCACCAGAAAATAATATTGGCTGCAATGGTACTTCTTAAAACTAATATAGTACTAAATAATACAGAAATGGTCCTTATATTTTGAAACAAGGGGGGGCAAACTTCTTCTCCTCTTGGCTTTTCCCAGTTAGGGGTCACCACAGCGGAACTCCGATCCGCTAATGATTGTTAGTAGATTTGTTACGGGTGCCGAGGTGCCAGATCGACGCCCAACCTTCAATGAAGGCACGCCCATTCTATGCATGTCTTTCGAATGCCACTCGACCGCGGGGAGGACATGCAGACTCCACAGAGAAGGCGCTCCAACAGAGAGTCGAATGGGAGAACCTCTTGCTGTGAAGCAACAGCGCTAACGCTGCACCACCGTGACTTGCAATATTATCCAAACTGTTTGACAGAAATACTTAAAATATTTCTTCTGATATTACAATGAATGCTTTTAAAGCCAGTAGATGTGGGAGTGAAAAGAAACATTTTTAGCGACCTAAATACTTAAGAGTTATTGTATTTGCCCCACTGAAGATAGACTGAACATCCGAAGGATAGCTGTCCACAACAGGAAGTGTGTTTAACACCCCCTGGTAAAAAGACTAAGGATTTAGACTTTTTTGCTATAAAATCACCTTTATTTATCTTACAGACATAAGTCATAACTGTGTGCAATATCGTCTGGGTTAAATTCAGGCAATGTGAAATCAAAAAATTTAAATGATCCATTTATATTATTTGTACAAATCATCAGTCACTATAGGTTCATAGGTAAATACCAGGCAGTCTACAGACTATTACAACCTAGCCAATAACTAGACAGTGACAAAAGGTGAGAATCAAACCCTATATCATGGATCTGTCTTATAAACATCATAACCATTTAACCATTGTGCCAATCTCCAGGTGTGTGTGTGTGTGTGTGTGTATATCTATATATATATATATATATATATATATATATATATATACATACATATATATATATATATATGACACACACACACACATATATATAGGTCTACTTCAGAATGTCGACCATTCAGAATACAGACTTTTATATGGCCGACACCATATGCTCGACATTCCGAAAGACCGACATCCTTAAACAGCACCATTTACCTACCTGTAAACACACTAAAACTGTGTTATGCGGGGGGGGCAAGCTCCCCCACACCCCCTGCTACTTAAATATTCTCACTCCGAGAGTGCACTACAATGCAGGAAAGGGGAATCTCCCAGTCCCGCACTGTAGCGAGATCTCTGGTATCATTTGTTGGCCTTTCAAACGTTCGCACATATGGTGGGCTCATATATATATATATATATATATATATATATATATATATATATATATATACATAAAACATGCAGCAATATGCAGATATACAGGGACTTCTAAGATGGCTGCACATTGAGTAACAGCTTAATTCTAGCTTTCCTAGTGTAAAAACAGAAACTCAGCAAAGAAGGCCAGTTGACGTTTGTGTTTCTGGGTAAATTTCAGTAACTGGCTAGGAAATACATTGCCTGAATGCCAAGAAAAAAGAAATACAAAGGACCTGAAGGAAAATCAGCTACAAAATGTGTTGAAAAACACCATCTGGGAAAAGTACTGCAGCTGTTCAGCAAAAAGCAGTGCAAGCTCCAGACATGACTTCCAGTAACCTAGTGGAAAGCATAAGATAACTGCACACAGACCTGATTAAACAAACTTAACACTGAGCAAGTATATCAACTCAAACAACAAAAGGCTGTAAAAATGGAATATGCTTTACACAGATATTCAGATGAGGTGATACAACTGCAAACGTCAGTGGTCAAAATGAAGAAAACGCTGGTTGAATACTGCTCAAGAAAAGACGATTAAAAAAAAATAACAGAATTAAAGGACAGAGCACATATGGAAAACCTGAGATTTTCAGCTGTACTGGAGAAGCTGGAAGGAACAGACTGTATTAATTTTATGAAAGCACAAATAAACAACTGGACTGGTATTCCACAACAGTTAACTGAAAGGGTACATCATGTGTACAGTCCAAACCTGGCTATGAGAAAGCAATATAGACCTTTAATAGTAAAGATGCAAACCTACCAACAGAAGGAGTTGATTCTGGCAAAACTGTAGTAGAAAGACAAAGTACTAAAAGTGGGAGAGAGCAGAGTGTTTGTGGGAATGATTACTCATTGTACACCAGGCAGGAGGAGTAAATTTATTCCACAATTCAGGGAATGTCGAGAAGCAGGTGTGAGATTCAAACTGCTGTACCCAGCTATCTTCAAAATATTTTCTCTGGAGAGACAAAATCATTTTTTGATGAAGTACATGCTAAGGAGGAAACACAAAAGTTTGTCCCACAAAAAGTGAGCTGTGAAACAGCAGGAGCTCCTGCTTCTTGCTCCTCTGGTAATAAAGAACACAGAGACACTGTCCCAGTGAAGCCTTTTCCGATGTTTCAATGGAAAATGCTGGACAGAAGGAAGAGAACAAATGAGATGATTAGACAAACTGACAGTATGTTGGAAATAAAGCAGAGATAGGATTTGGGAGATGGAGATGAACAGGAATAAAACCAGTAACTTGGAAAGTGACAAGTGTGGGATTACAAAGCAATCATATTCGTGAAGTATCACAGAATAAGAAAATCTGGAAATATTGGACTTTTATGGACTCTGTTGGACTTGTGGGGGACTATAAAGAATACGCCCTACTTTATGTCATTAATGCTCGGAAAAATATGGTAGGTGAAGAAAAAGGAGAAAGTTAACGAAGTAAAACAAACTTTTTTCTTAATAGTACTATTTTTATAGTGTATGATTTTCAATGCATGTTTTCTCAGTTGTTTTTAAGTGTAATGGGAATACTATTGTAAACAGGTGTGTGACGCCTGTGCACTGGCCCAGCAATCAAGGAGCCCCAATCCTCTCCACTAACACCAGTGAGGGGTGTCCATATAGGGAAAGAATAATAAATACACACACAGTAAAGTACAATTTCCCTTAAGAGCACACAGAGATCACAGTTAGTCTGGGGCTGGTTTCTCCCTTTCTTTCCAGGTCCCCAAATAAGACTCCCCACTGGCACAGCTATAGGATCTAGATCTCAGCCTAGTGGGCAAGCTAAAACATCCAGCACCCTCTCTGTCCAACCAGTGCTTCGTGTCCCTGCCCATGTAGCTGACACACACACACACACACACACACACACACACACACACACACACACTTTGAGATAAGAGTTATATACAACCACACAGACACTCCTGGGGAAGGCTGGCACAGGTTCTCCAGCTGTGCCCCTTTTACCTAGACTATACGGTAGTACTACTTGCCACCACCCACTAATATTTATCCGCTACCAAAAGGCCCTTATGAAAGGGTGTCCAATTCTACTGTGCAATATTATTATCAAAATGGTATGTGCAACTGAACAAAGGCTTATTTGGAGTGGCTTGGCCAGTATCACTATATCCATTCAATATACTCTACAGCTTAAATTATATCTACACAAAACAGCCACAGTTGAAAGGTTTAAAAATATTTAATAATAAATAATAAAAACACAAGACAATACTTCTTACTACACAGTGCTAGTCAAAAGTTCAGAGATCACAGGAAATTGCTTAAAATAATACAGTAGAATAGTTCTGACATCAATACAGAAAAAAACTAACCTAATCTTCCTATTTCCTAATTATATGTAAGAGAAAACACAGTTCTAAAATAAACTTACATATAGAACAAGACAGTGCTGGTGATGTTGGATGTTCTCAAGACAAATGCTCAATGCTCTGAGTCTCTCTGTCCTTAAATTGATAACAGTACCACTGATTCATTTCAGATTACATCATTTCTTTCTGGTTCCCAGGCTAACAGAAACTCAGAGGTCAATAGCCCCTTTGATCTTGCAGCTGGTCAGGAAGCCACAGCAATAAAAGAAATTATACATGTAAATTCTAGCCATTAACTCTGGGCCTCAAAAGCAATGTCAATACTTGAAGATTTATACAGTTTTGTCTGTTAGTATTAAGTTAATAGACTATATAGAGGGATATTTTGTGTGTGTGTGTGTGTGTGTGTGTGTGTGTGTTTTTGAGGGCTTTCAATAAAACAAAATGTTTTGTAAGATGTGACATAAGCTCAAATGGGTTTGACAAGAAACAACTGTATAAATGTTCAACCTGCCAAACAGTGTATGCATACAACACAAAAGCTGGAACTGGACATTTAACAAAACAGGTGTTGCACATAAAAGGTGGGAATAATAACGTTTGATACAATGATGATTTCTGTAATGTCTTTAAATGTCAGTGGTCTCGCACATAAATACAAAAAAGAAAGTAGTGAACTATATTAAAAAATGTGCAGTTCAAACATCTATGCTGCAGGAGACACACCTGGAAAGAAATGAAAATGTGAATTTGTTAAAGAAAGGTTTTCAGGATGGTTATTCAATGGAGTACCTGGGACAAAGGAAAAGAGAAGCACTCGTATTAATTGCAAGAGGAGCTCCAATAGTGACAGAAGAGGATAAAAAAAGATAATAATGGTAGATTTGTAGCACTAAGGGGCTACTGGCAAGGGAAGAAGATTACATTGGGATGTAAATAAATTCCACCTAAAACTGCTATAATGGAGCTTAAGAAAATTCTGGGAGAAATACTCAGCTTTCAGCAAGGAAAATGACTTACAGGTGGGGACTGGAATTTGATTTGCAGCAGTGTGAAGATGTGTCTGGGGGCCCAGAAAGGAAAGTATAACAAAGGAGGGTAGACTTTTGATTGAAGGAATTTATAGAAATATTTGGCATGGAAAATGTGAATTCAGTAATAGGAGTTTGGAGTGAACTTGCATATTATTCCCCAAGGTACAAAAACTGGGCTAGGCCAGACAGAATTTACATTTCTTAGGAATGTGTGCATTTAACTGAAGGTCTTGATACGCACCCGATAACAATTTCAGATCATATACTAATAATAACTAAAATAAAAACACAGGGTAATAAAATAAAAATGAGACACTGGCGCTCTCCCACCTATCAGTTGAAAAGAGAGGAATTTAAGGAATTAGTAGTAGAAACTATTCAGGCGCTATCAGAGAAGATAGAAATGTATCTGAAAATATAGCTAGGGATTGGGATTAAATTAAAGTGGAGTTCAAAAACTGGGTGGAAATAAACAAAAGGGAGATATGATTAAGAAGTAACAAGAATTATTTAGAGGAACTGACTAATGCTAAAGTATTGCAGAATACAGGGAATCTCACAAAACAAGAAAAGGAGCAACTGCAGAATGCTAAACAGAAAATAAGGGATTACACCTCAATAATATGCATGAGTTTAGAAAGAGTGCTGGTAAGCAATTGTTTTCTGATAATAACTCTAGAGCAGAAAATCTTTTAGCACAATGACTCAGGAAACAGAAAGTAGAAAGGATGTGGCCAAGCTTAGGGAGCCTATAGCAAGGTGAAGGTAACAAGATATCCTGTACAGTCATTAGAACTATTTTGGACATTCTATGAATGTCTGTATAAATCAAAGAAATATGGAAATCAAGAAAAGTTACAAATGGAAAGGTTTATGAAAGAATTAAATATGACAAGGTTAGAGGTTGATGTGGCTCAATTACTAACAGTTAGGATGGGAGGAGATGAGATAAAAATGGTGATGTATAACCAACCTACGGGAAAGTCCCCAGGAATAGATGATATTCTTACGGATATTTGAAGGCTAGGAGGGAAAAACTAATAAAGATCTACAAGTTTTATTGTTTATCAGTATTTTAAGAGGAGGAGAAGTACCAACATCCTGGAAAAAAGTGGTGGTAGCTGTAATACCTACAGAGGGTAAAGATCAATCAGATACAGACTCATAGAGGGCCAGTTCAATACAAAACCATGATTATGGAGTGTTTATGTCTATAATGGCTAAAAAAATAGGCAAAGGTGATGCCAAAACTGACAGATATGGATCAATGTGGTTTTGAGGAGGGGAGGCTAACATTTGACACCATTAGCAGAACACTGATGACACACAGGGAAGCAGAATGTAAGAAAATACCATTGTTGTTGGTGAGTCTTAATGCAGAAAAAGCATTTGGCAGAGTAAGCCTTGACTTTATGAGCAGGGCAATAGAAGCATTTGCATTTCCTGATAAAATTATAAGGTTGATTAAAGGGTTTCATGAGGAAAATTAAAGTGTGTGAGTAATATCTGCTTGAGCAAAGGAACCAGGCACGGGTGTCCTCTATCCCCATTGTTATTTGCATTTTATTTAGAACCACTGGATGAAAAAAAAAGGGACTCAAAAATCCAAGGATATAATTGGTATGGTAGTCAAGAAATAGCAATTAACAAATAGATGAAGGATTTTGTTTGGGAGGAGAAGACCACAAGTGTCAAGTGGGATAATTTGAGACTTCCAATAGAACACGGTGGACTGGGATTACCCGATTTGAATGGGTTTTTCAGAGCTACAATGTTAATGCTCCTATACACAGTACAAGCAGAAACCTATAATTCAAAGTGGAAAGTAACGATTCTGAAATGGAGGGGACGCTCAAGAAACAAGCAGAGACTGGGATTTTGGATGCAGATCTTTAAGGAGAATAACAATAATCATAAAGAATATTACATTCATAAAATAGTGGAAAGCATTCTAAGAACTAAGCCAACATGGGAATGGAGAAAGGAGATTCTGATGACAGGGGTGGCTCAATAAGGGATACAGACAAGAGGCATGAGGGGGCGGGAATTTATTGGAGAAAACTGGCAAAGGAAAGTACAGTTGTGTACACTTACCATAAATGTAGATGATCGAGTGTATTCACTGTTGCAGACATCACATTTGGGTTATCTGCCTGCAGGTAGTCCTCAGCCAGCCTGAATACCAGAGTCTTGGGATTTCTGCGTCAGATGCTGTCGCTTCTTCCATGACGTCAGGTTGTCAGGGGTATAAAACATGCAGCCGATGCCATTACATCAGTTTTTCTTGCCCCAGATGTCAGCTGCCCCCAAAATAGGAAGCAATTATATGGCGTGGAACACCCCCAGCAAAAAGCAAATACACATAGTACAAGATATGCCAAACCAAAAAGGACAGGTGAAAGCAAAGACAATCAGGGGGCTGGAGGGAGGGTAACCAGGACTGCAACAGTGAATACACTCAAAATCTATATTTATGGTAAGTGTATACAACTGTACTATGTTCTTCATGTTTCACTGTTGCAGTCATCACATTTGGGTTGATTCCCAAAGCTAAGGAAGGGTGGAGGTAGATTAAGAAGCATTAGGACTGCTAATCAGGCCTTGACTGCAGTGGCAAATCCAGCTCTGGATTTAGAAAAGATAGGCAAGTGGTAATGCTTGGTGAAGGTATGTACAGAGCTCCATGTAGCAGCTTCTAGGATGTCCCTAGTAGGGACCCCTCTGAGAAATGCCGCAGAGGTAGATGCAGCCCTGGTGGAATGGGATCTTATCCCCTGTGGGGTAGGTTTTCCATGGTGCTTGTAGCAGAAAAGAATGCAATGGGCTATCCATTTGGAAATGGTTTGCTTTGAAATGGCCTTCCCCTCTGCCCCTGCAGCACAGCTAACTAGCAGCTGCTCAGATTTTCTGGTAGGCTTAGTCTTGTCCAAACAGAATCTAAGTTGTCTGTGCATGCCCAGAGAGTGCAGTACTCGTTCCACTTTGTTTTGTGGATTAGGGAAAAAAGTAGGCAAATAAATGGACTGAGTTAGGGCCACAGAAGACACCACCTTGGTCATAAAGGAAGGATTAGTCCTGAGTGAAACCCTGTCCGCGTGGAAGATAATGAAGGGTTCCACTGCCATGAGGGCCTGTAATTTAGACACTCTTCTTGCTGAAGTGATGGCTAGAAGGAAGGCTGTTTTCCAAGAAAGGAATTTCAACTCAACTGTAGCCGCTGGTTCAAAGGGGGGAAGAGTGAGCTTTTCCAATACAAAGTTAAGGTCCCAGGCTGGAGTGGGAGCTCCCCTGGGGGGGGTATCAAAGTTTTGGCCCCTCTAAGGAATTGCTTTAGCAAGGGGTGAGAGAAAAGGGGTGGCTTTGTATTATAATGTGTTGAAATGGCAGAGGCATGAATTTTAATTGACGACAAGGATAGGCTCCTGTACCGCACTTCTGTTAAGTGCTGTGGAATCTGAGGTAAGCTGGGCACCGTTGTGCCCGTCCCCTGAGCCAGGCTCCAGGAACAGTATCTTTTCCACTTTTCAGCATAGGATTTTCCAGTACTAGGCCTCCTTGCCTCCAGAATGACATCCAGTACCTGTTTTCTGAGGGATGCTAAGGGAGAGCTCAAGGAATTAGCCAGGCTGCGAGGTTCAGGGTTTGAGGCTGAGGGTGCAGAATCTGGCCCGCCTGCTGGGACAGCAGGGAAGGGGTCTGAGGCAGGTGCCATGGTTGTAACAGTGCCATACTACACAAGAGGGGGTGCCAGTGCTGGCATGGCCAGTCTGGTGCAATCAGTACTGTCCTTGGCTTGTCCTGTTTGATCTTTAGTAGAACCTTCGAGAGGAGAGGAAGAGGGGGAAAGGCATAAACTGAGAGGCTTTTCCAGGTAAAGGACAGGACATCCACTTTCCAAGCTTGGCTGTGGGGAGTTCTTGTTCAGAATTTGTTCAACTGGTAGTTCTGAGAGGAGGCAAACAGGTCTATCTCTGGAGTCCCCCATTTGTTCCTCAAGAGGTTGAATATTTTGGCTTCTAGTTTCCATTTGTGTGGGTCAATGATATTTCTGCTCAAGTCATCTGCCAGTGAATTTAGTATGCCTGGCAGGAACTGAGCTTGCAGGTGTACTTGGTAGCTCAAGGCTGTGTTCCACAGAGCCATGGCTAGTCTGGAGAAGGGGTAAGAGTGGGTTCCCCCTTGCTTGTTTATTTACCACATAACTGTGGTGTTGTCTGTCTTTACCAATAGTTGTCCTGGAAGAATATGGTCTTTGAAGGCTGTCAGAGCATTCTGTACAGCTAACATTTTTTTTTTTTGATCGATATGCAGGTGCATCTGTCTCGAGTTCCATTTGCCCTGAATGCACTGCCCTGCCATGTGAGCCCCCTATGCATAGTCTGATGCGTCTGTTAGGGCTTGGGCGGCAGGGGGTAGAGTGAAAGGGAGTCCCTTGTTGTGGTAGCTGACCTCTGTCCACCAAAGGAACTCTGTCTTGATACAAGGAATGATTGAAATCATTGTTTCCAGGTCCTGAGAATGTTGACACCATAGGCTTTTTAGATACCATTGGAGTTTCCTCATATGCAGTCTTGCATATAGAATTAGTAAAATGCAAGAGGTCATGAACCCCAGGGCTTGCAGTATTTTCCTTGCAGACAGCTGGGGTTTTGGGCCAATAGTTTGAAGTAGGTTGTCAAGTAAACTTGTTTCTCTGGAGTGAGGAATGCCACCTGGGAAGGTGTGTTCAAGCTTGCTCCCAGGAATACAATCTGTTGGCAGGGTACCAGGTGAGATTTCTTTTTGTTGATGGTGTACCCCAGTGAGGTTAGAAGTTTCTTTACAAATGCCAGGTGTTGTAATAGCAAGTCTTGGCTTTCTGCTAGAATCAGACAATCGTCCAAATATGAGTAAATTTGAATATTTCTCTGCCTGCAAATGCAATGGCTGGAGCTAGGCACTTTGTGAATACCCTGGGCACAGTAGATAAGCCAAAGGGAAGTGCAAAGAACTGATAGTGCATGGAGCCTGCCCTGAAGTGTAGGTATTTTCTGCAAGAGTCCCTTATTAGGATGTGCAGGTAAGCTTCAAGTCTAGGGTTGCCAGTCAGGCATCCTTGGCAAGCATGGGAAGAAGCTGTTGCAGAGTTAGCATTCTGAATTTTGGAACTAACAGAAAGGTGTTAAGAATAGAGAGGTCCAGGATAGGGCACCAGGAGTTGTCTTTTCTGGGTAACAAAAAAAGTCTTGAATAAAAGCCTTATCCCCTTTGTTCTGCTGGGACAGGCTGAATAGCCCTGATATTGAGGAGAGAGAGAACCTGCTGTTGGGCCTCCACCCATTGATTTGGGGGTAGATCTGGCCAACCATTTGGGGTTGGTAGTGTGTGGAAGTGGAATCTGTATCCTTTGGAAACTGTTCAAAACCCATTTGTCCTGGGTAATGAGTTCCCAGTTTTTTGCATGCAGGGTGAGCTTTCCTCCTAAGGGAGCAGGTAGTAGAGCAGGGCTTGGAAGGGTTAAGGTTAAGTCATTGTGCCATTTTTCTGTAGGAGGGGTGGCTTACTACTCCCTGCTTTGGAAGTGGGAGCCCCCCACTGCTTAGGTTTGTGCGAAGCCTGAGACTGTAGTCTAGGTGGTCTGCTGTTCCTGGGTTTGGACTGAAAATACCTAGAAGGGACTGAAAAGAACCAGTTCTTAGAAAGACAATGCCTACTGAATCTGGGAGGCTGTACTTGTAGGAAATCTTTAACAATTTGCATAGATTTAGCTTTTTCCTCCATCCTTTTGATGACTTCTTCTGCTTTGTTGCCAAAAAAGGCGGCCTTGGTTTAAGGGAGCATCCAGTAATTTAACTTTTAAATGATCTGGCAAGTTTTGTTCCTTAAGCCAAGCATGCCTTCTAAGTACAGACCCAGTGACAGCAGCCCTGCAAGATGCTTCTAAAGCGTCAAAACCACATTGCAAAGTATGTTTACCAACTTGTTTTGCAGAATGCATTACATCCTGTAATTCTTTGTGTTCAGT
Source organism: Protopterus annectens (assembly GCF_019279795.1). Classification (NCBI taxonomy): domain Eukaryota; kingdom Metazoa; phylum Chordata; order Ceratodontiformes; family Protopteridae; genus Protopterus; species Protopterus annectens. The sequence continues at coordinate 1,321,219,302 of NC_056728.1, read as the reverse complement.
ACAGTCAGGAATCAACATTATTTTCTGTTTAAGTAGCCCCATAACATGCTGCTGGTACTTTAACATATGAAACTGGCAATTTAAAGCCCTAATGGCCAAAGTAACAGAAGTGTATACCTTCTTACCCCATCTGTCCAAGGCTCTAGAATCTCTATCAGAAGGGATAGGATTTTTGGCAGCAGTAGCCTTAATGCCTTTTGGTCCTTATGAAATGGTCTCCAGATCCGCAGAGGGATTCTTGAAGAGGAACTTATGAGAGTCAGGTACTCTGTTAATACCTGTCATGTTTTCTGGGAGCTGGAGTAAGTGTCTGGGGAAAGGCTAGATACCAAGAAAGCATAATCTACAATGTCCAGAACAGGAGGGATAGCTAAAGGTCTGTGTTGAGGAAGGAGTAATAATTCCCTAAGCCTCTTTTTGGAGTCAGAGTAATCCTGGCTTTCCCAGTGAAAATGCTCCCTAAGAGTGTGCAAGGTTTCACCGAAAGAAAAATCTTCTGGAGGGGAAGCAGAGGGAATGGAATCCTCTGCATCAGAATCCTCATAAGTAGATAAGGGCAAATCCTGGTAATCAGAAGGAGCAGAAAAATCAGATTCCTGATCAGAAGAATCAGAAAGAAACTTGGTTCTAGGTCTCTTAGAGGGGGAAGGCTGGCTTCCCCTAATCAAGGTAATGAGGTCTTCAGCCATTCTAAGCATTTGTTTTTTAGGGATATGGGCCTGCGGTTTGGTCATCGGTTATCTAGGCATGGTGTGAGTTTTACACCTGGATGAAAATGATGGCGTCGGTTTAATATGAATGTCTGTAGGCCTGAATACACCCTCAGAAGTTGGTGCCTGCACAGCAGCTCCAGATCTATCCAAGGTAGAGACATCCACAGGTTCCATAGTCGAAGAAGCATACTGCGGCATACTGGACTCAGAATGTGTCTCAGTAGGGGCCTGCGAATCGGAAGTAGCGAGTACCAGGGGCTGCAAAAGCGCCTCACTGAGTACCGGCGAACTGACGACTGGCTTAACGAAAGCGTCGTCGGCAGTTTTGGACCTATGAGGTCTGTCTCTGTCTTTATCCTTACATTTTTTCGGAAGATCGGTAGTCGGATGGCTTAATGAAGCAATTTCAGAGTACACAGAATGAGTACGAAAATAATTAGCTACAAAAATAGCCCGATGGATAGTTCGGGCACTGAATAAGGCATAAAACAGACAACGAGGGACGTCGTGGTCTGGGCATAAGCAGGGGATGCAGTAAGAATGAAAACCTCTATGACGTATTTGCTTTCAACAGGTAAGACAATTGCTAACTTTTACAGACATCGGTTATAGCAAGAAAAAGGATCCTCAATGGGGTACTTAGCTTTTTTGAAGACTTCGGGTCTGAAACTCGAAAATGAAAATTTCAGGAGTCGGCCGACCGGCACTTGCGAACTGCTTCTGCTTCGGGCACCGCACGGCAAGAAAGACTGATGTAATGGCGCCGGCTGCATGTTTTATACCCCCTGACGATCTGATGTCATAGAAGAAGCGACAGCATCCAATGCAGAAATCCCAAGACTCTGGTATTTAGGCCGGCTGAGGGCTACCTGCAGGCAGATAACCCCAATGTGATGACTGTAACAGTGAAACATGAAGAACATCCAAGTATTGGGAGCAAATAATTGGAGAGGGAAAGATAACAGACTGGGAAGACACCAAAAATTTATTTGGACTGCAAGTTAGAGATTGCCTTCTCTAACAAAGACTGATATCAGAGCATTGGTAAGCAGAAAGAAATAGGGGGTCCTAAACCAAAGACCAGTACTGGTACAGCTTTTAGTAGAATCTAGACTAGAGGTTGCAGTTAAAAAAAGGAATAACTAGTACAGCATGTAAAATATTGCATGATTACTATAAGAATCAATCAAAGGAGGTTAAGAAAGGATTGGGAAGAGACTGGATAAGCAATACACAACGAAACAATGGGGAGATATATGCACGTCTACCAAATATATAACAAAATCTAGAAGATTCAGAATTTTTGCTTGGAAATGCTTACATAGATATTTTTATACTCCAAGGAGACTCCAGAGAATTTTTCCTTAGGTAGACAGCAAATGCTGGAGCTGTGATGGGGAAGAAGGAGGTAGTTGGCAACATATTTTCTGGGAGTGTAATGAGTTGACAGACTTTAAAGATTACCTACAGACTACTTACTCTGTTGGAGATACTGGGTGAGCAACTTGGTATAACTAAGGCAATGATTTTTCTGAGCTATGATACATAATCAGAACTGCCTAGACATTGCAAGGCCTTGCTGAGTCTAATTATGGTGGCTGCCAAAAAAGCAGTTACTAGAATATAGAAATCAAAGTCTAAACCAACTGTACTAGAAGTATTGACTATAGTAATGGAGACAAAACAACTGGAAATAGGATCTTTAAAAAATGGTACGAGTAAATTACATAGGAAAAATGAGAATTGTAGGAACAATACATACGGGTAAGGAATAAGGTTTAAAAGAAGGCAGGACTTAAATGAGCTATGTAATGTTTGACTGACAATGGGTGGGTAAATTATAAGTGATGTATAATGTTTGCAGCTAGGATTATGTCAATATGGTTTGCGATGTAAAATGCTTGCATTTGGGATTATGTCAATATTGTTTGTTTTCATTTATGTAAATGTATGACTACCTATGTCATACGTGATAATTTAATAAAGGTGCTTCTTGTTTAAAGGAATGCAAACATTCAATGCTGTTGTTACTTCAGGCCTAAATATCCTTTGTATAAAAAAGAGATTTTCATTCTTTTAAACAGCTGTGGTATGAAAACTAACATTTAAATTACTTAGTTTCCACTGAAATTCAAGATGAAGCTGATATTTTGCATTTAGTGCTGGAAGCACAAGCTAAATGCAGTTTACAGGTGACAGTCTCAGTAAACTTCTATGAAATTTCTGAGAACATGTCAAACTGTTTTGGAGATGTATTCATTTACATATGGGGCAAAAAAATCACTAATTATATACCACTCAATATAATTATACAGCAAATGGATTAAAAATGCAACAATATGCCACGTCAGCTACAGTTTACATGGAAAATGAGACATCTGAACAAACAAGTGGCAGTAAACCAGACTTTACTCCTTAGTCTGTGCTGCACTAGGTAAGATTAAATATGGATTAATATAAGAAGTTATGATACCTTGCTACGAAAAAAATAGATCCTAGTAAATCTAATATATCCAAGTCAATACATGCCCTTCTATTAGTGCCTATTTAAATATTCTCCAAGAGATGTAAAAAAGACAAAATGAGTCACCATAACTAAATAGGAAATTCTAAGGAACGGCGAACCTCACAAATCTATAAAATCTCTCCACATAATAAGAAACACTGCTCCACAATTTTTGTACAGTAACTGCTTTCTCACCTCACCTTCATGGAATTGGACTCATACCCTCTTATACTAAAACCAGGTAAAGGCTCCTCACACCTAAATCCTCACTTGAACCAGGGGTTACAACTACAAAAAATACACTAAAAAGATAATGTTAAAAAACTTTGTTTACTTAAAGAAAGTTATTTTGCAATGGAATACCAACTGAAGCATCCAATATAAAGACGAAAGGGAGTGAGAATAATGCAGCCAATCAGAGGGTCTTTTCACATACTGTCTGATATAGTGCATAGTTACACAGATACTACATCTTTTATTTTGTGACCTCTGTTGACAGTGGAATACTTAGGTGGAATTCCAGTGTCCCAGAATCAGCACCAGTGTGGGAGTTACGTATCCACATTACAGGACAAAGACAAGATACATTGAAGGACAGCCCTTGCAAAAGACAAACATGTTTTATTCCTCGAATGAAGCTACACTATACAGCATGATCAGATGGCCATAGCACAGGCCTCCCTCATATATGCATATTTGAAATTATGAACGAAATGAAGACATCCATCACAGAGAATCTCCTGCCATCACAATGGTCAAGGAGCTATTCAGTTTCTCATGACAAAATATGACGCAGCTGGCAATCCATTTGGAAAGAATATTTCTGGCAACAGCAAAACTTTCTTTGCCCAAAACAAAGGACACAAATCACCAGTCTGGGCTCAAGAGCACTAAAATGGCAGAACCAACACTGATGATGCATATGCAGGGTCTGTTCTCCCCTAGATTCAGAACCCCAACAGAAAAAATGGAAGAGGAATAGAATGGTACAACAACAGTTTTAGGTCTGCAGAACCAATCAGACTGAAGGGAGTAACAAAGACATGTTGGTCATAATGTTTAGGTCCTAGGATGGAGACTGGTTCTTCAACAGAAATCAGAGATAAAGTATCCCCCTTCAAGAACTGTTCACCAGTCTGCAGTGTGGACCAGAAAGGACAAAAAGATGAACCCTGTACACAGGACCTTGATGGTAGTCCAAAGAAAGGATTCCTGACAGTCTAACAGTCTAACTCTGCTCTAAGAGCTCATTGGGGAGGTATGACTAAAAAGGAACAAAAGCAACATCCATGCTTTAAGTGGAGGTGCAGTCATCATAAAACAGTACAAAAACCTCAAAACTTTGGACTGGAATCATCTTCAACGAGATCAGTATATGAAGGATGTGGCTTTGGTTTTTCTTCATTAACTGCTGTGACTCATGTTGTCTTTCAGATCGCTTCTTAGGTCTTTTCAAATGGAACTTCACCAGCAGATTGCTTACAAAAATGAAGGGGAAAATGATGCATAAAGTAACCATTCCTCATTTCATCAACAATGCATCTTCTGCATTCCTCTCTACTTTGTTGTAAGAAGCAAAACTCAATAGCATTACATTTTCTCAGAGAGTGCAGAGGTTTATCTCGAGCGTCTCACTTCTAGAACACTGCCCTGATGAAGGTGAAGCTCCAGAATGGGGCTCAAGTTTAGATTCTGTTCATGTGTATGCCAGGACTGTGTTTTTCGAAGATGTGGACTAACAGAGATAAACCTTAACTAGTGACCCCCCCCCCTTCTCTCTCGCTCTGTCTCTTTACTTTTTCTGACACAATATAATCATCTGACTAATTCCACAAAGAAAGAAAGAAAATAGGTTTAACAAGTACCAGCAGGCTACAAGCAGAAACTTCAGTTCAATGATATCAACAAAAAAAGTGCTTATCCAACAGACTCAAATGGTTCTGGAGTAGAACCAATTCAAAGTGGTCTGTCCAGGTTTCCAATAAAGCATATGCTGTTAATGAATGCATTAGGCAGAAGAAAAAAGATAGCAACTGCAATAAATGAGACTGAACCCACCTCCAGGATGCCGTTCAAGTTAAAGTTCTCTTTTGGACTCTCTCTCCTTTACAGGAAGTCATGACTAGGAACACATCCCTAAATCTCCCTTAAAAAAACAAGAATGTGCTGCAATGAAACTGCTGAAGACCTTTCACAGGAAATGCTGGCCTCAAGTGACTATATACAAGATAAGGCACAAGCCACTGTTACCATCACAGCCTGCATGTGGGCAACAAGCAACCAGTCATCCAGATACGGAAACAACAAAAGGTTGCACAGCTGGAAGGTCTCTGTTTCCATAACAAGAAGTGTGGTAAAAATCCTGACAGCAGGGGAAAGCTCAAACAAAAACACAAGAGAGAGGATAAAGTGGTCTGACTTGACAGGTCAACTAGAGCACAGCTTCCATCTTCCTCCTAACATGACTGAGAAGGTTTACAAGAGAATGAACATGGACAAATTATATATAAAAACTCAACACTGGAAAGATCCTTTCAACGATCTTCAGAAAAGACCTGATAAAGAGTACTCCAATTTTGAAGGAATAGTCTGATGCAGCTCCTTATGAAATTAAGACATCCTGAGCCATGCTGCCCAATACAGGGTAGGTGCTGGTAGCCACAGTTTGCCCACTGTATATGCAGCATAAAAGATACAACGGCCATGTGGAAGTTGAATGCATACAGACTACATGTAGTGAACTACAATATCATAATCCCTTTTTATCGAACTCAAGAATCCTCATATTTCACAGTTTCTTTTTCCAATTTTATGGTCAGCTGGAGCCTCAAAATTTTAAAGCATCAAAGCAAACTCATTGTTCCTCACTACAGTTGCCTACAGAGGACTAAGCAAACCTAAGAGAAAGTACTGTATCACTGCCTGTAACAGCAGTGATCCTTAATGAAATTTTGCATAAAACATAACTAACTCACAAAGTCAAATGCAGCACTGGGAATACAAATAACTATTAGGCACACAACAGTCATGTATGTAAAATGGTCAATTACTTTGCAACTTTAGCTACCCTAGTTTATACTTGGTCACAGTAATAAGTGTCACATGTCACCTATACATTAGTCAGAATTTAGTCTAATATTACTACTCAAACTACGGTGGTGGTGCTGCGGTAGCGCTGTCGCCTCACAGACGTTTCCCGTTCGATTCTCAGTTAGAGCGTCTTCTGTGTGGCGACATGCGTGAATGGGCATTCCTTCGTTGAAGGTTGTGCATTAGGCCCGGCAAGCCAGTATGTAAAAATCTACTGCCAATCATTAGCGGACCGGAGTTTCCTCTCTGGCGACCCCTAACCAGGAAAAGCCGAAAGACACAAACAAACAATTACTACTCAGAAAGCATGATGACATACCACCCTCTAGTGGTACAAACTAGAGAGCACCATTACCTGTGTGAATTTTCAGACAGCTGTACAGATGTAGTTAGATCTGCAACTTAGTACTGTTTAATTGCTGTGCTATAAACTTCCCTTCAACCTTGTTTTCTGATATACAATTTCTAAGGAATAGCTGACTTGTTAAGACTGATGCTAAGGTACAATTTTAGTGCTTGTGTACCATATGACTACTGTCTCTGGGAACTGTTACAGGAGCATACCAAAACAGGTCTTCCAAAATAACTCGGGACAACAGACATTTGGTATCCAGTATATTTAAAGACTACAAAGGAGTACATATACAGTATGGCTAAAATCATTACAACGATCACTCACCCAAAGGCAATGGGCCAAGCTACTATTCTATCTTCTTTAAATTAAGTGAACCTTAAATCACACAAGATTAGTATGTTTAACGGGGGTCTACTTACAGTACTTACTGTCAGGTTGGTTTTCATGTTAAAGACTCATACTACCAAGCACACAAACACTATGTTCTTGTATGATTGCAGCCATACCTCTCAACCTCTTAGAGCAAGAAATCTGGACAAAGCCATAAAGAGAAGTGGGACAGAGCTCCAAAAATACGGACACTTTTTAAATATTGCTCTTACAAACTTAGAAAGTTGACAGAATAACAGGTTTGGCATTAGCACAAATTTTCTGAAGGATATAAAGTCTGAAACTCAAATGTCTGTCATTATTTTCTAACTTCAATCTTTAATGATTTGACACCAATTTGCCAGAAAAACACAATTTTATGAAAAATAGACCAAAAATATGAGGCAAAAACATGAACATTCTGCGAAAATCTGTACAGTCGAGAGGTACGACTGCAGCTAACATTCCTTTATGGTAAGCCATGCTGAATGAAAAACACTACAAAGACACAGAAAAGTTGCTACATTAATGTCAGTGGCAGCTGGTGACTTCCAAATACAGGGGGGCTGCAGGAGACAGCTGAATGGGTGGGGCCAATGGGGATGGGTGTGGCCAACTAGAAAGGGGTAGAGCTATGCCCAAAACCACAACAACTAGAACTTTAATTAAATACGCTGCCCTGGGTGCCAAACCGTCATTACGAGAGCCCAATCAAGACAAAATGAAGTGAAGAAGAAAAAATATTTCAATGCATTGGCTACATGACAACTTAATATCTAGATGGAAACACAAAGGTTGTGAGGCATGAAAAAATAAATTACTTTTTAAATACATTACTGGAATGCCAGTCAAAATCAAGTATAAAAAAAACAAAAAACAAGCAACACTCAACTCAAACCACTTCTCCTTGCAGTGCAGTTCTAATTATAATTTATATTCAGCTTTATAAAATTACCAAGTAACATGCTGAAAGTAGCAATCTCTGTGATACCCCACTTGTAAAAAAGTTTCTTATCCAAAAACGACCTGCTGCCTGACAACAACTATCGACTTGTTTCATGGAGAAGACATGATCAAAGTAAAAAATGAACAGCAAACAAGAAACAAGCTCAAGATAAATTGCTTAAAGAATTACTGCACAAGTTATGGACCACACATGATAGATTGGCATTCTGTTTAGTTTACGGGTAAAGCCTACAAAGAAGACTGCAAGTCTCCAACAAATGTAATGAGTTTCTGAAAATACTGTAATCCTGTCCTTTATTACAAATACTGTCATATGCATTTCAATACCGAAGGCTTATACGTTATCTAGTTATGCAAATATTCTTTGCATGGCAACAACAAAAAGGCTCTCAATGTTGGTAATTCTTTAACAGTATGCTTATTAAAGGTTACTTGCATCTTACAATCTCAGACAAGCTTACCTGATGATCATTAAAGCATTGCTACTTAAACACAGAGCAACAGGGCACTGCGACAGCATGCATTTTCTGAATAATAAGAAGCATAAATCAACAGTAGAAAACCAGAACATTCTGCAAAATCAAGGACAGATGAAATGCCACGGTCGTACTTGTGGTCTACCTTGGATGGGGGAATATTCTGCACACTTACACTGCATAACTGCTCCTTGCCTTGCTTGGACACATCCAGAGCCACTACAGTGGGGAGTGGGGTGCAACAAGTATGTCACAATTTGAAATGTCTCTGGCTGACGGTGATGACTCTGACACTCATACCTCTCAACCTCAGAGCAAGAAATCTGGACAAAGCCATACAGAGAAGTGGGACACAGGCCCAAAAATAAGGACAATTTTTAAATATTGCTCTGTAATGTCCTAGGTTCATAGGTTCGTACTAAGCTAACTGCCCTTGTGAGCCATTTTAAGCCTAGCCAATTATCCCTTGTGAGAATCAAACCCTGCATCTTGTGTTTGTAAGGTGAACACCTTAACCATTAGGCCACCCTCCCAAACCCTAATAGATTAGTACTAGGCTAACTGCCTTGTGGGCTATTTTAAGCCTAGCCAATTACCCCATGTGAGAATCAAACCCTGCACCTTGCATCCATAAGGTAAACACCTTAACCATTATGCAAACCTCCCAAACTCTTACAAACTTAGAAAGATAATAGAATAGTAGTAGGTCTTGCATTAGTATCAATTTTCTGAAAGGTATGAAATCTGAAACTCAAATGTCTGCCATTATTTTCTAACTTCAGTCTTTAATGGTTTGCCGCTAATTTGCCAGAAAACCACAATTTTATGAAAAACAGACTAAAAATGTAATACAAAAAAATAAAATTGCCACACAATACAGATGGGAAACTGTCATAGAAGGGACACCTTTTTAATATTAGTACTGTTAACTTGAGTAGCTGACAAAATAAGAGCATCTACATGCATTTCTGTAATAAAAGTAATCTATAACTCTGATCATTACAATTATTTATAAATGTAAACCCTCCACATTTTCTTCCAAAATTGCCATTTTGCGGCGGGATTATTAGGGGGAGAGCAACATTTTGAGCCAAAACTGGGGACAGTTGAGAGGTTTTGATATTCCTAATTCTATAAAGCGGTTTATTTACACATACCTCTCAATCTCTTAATGCAGGAAATCTGGACAAGGCAAAATATATTGGGGGAACATACAAACAGTACTAAAAATTGCTCTTGTATAAACTTAACACAGTTGATAAAATAATAGTTCTTGCTTTAGCATGCATTTTTCTGAAGGTTATGACATCTGAAACTCAATGTCTGTCATTATTTAGTGACTTCATTCCTAAATGATTTGCCAGAAAACCACACGTTTTATGAGGAACAAATCAAAAATAAGAAGCAAAAATCTATTAATTCTGCAAAAATCTGGACAGTTGAGAGGTATAGTTCAGCTGGGGCTGTCTGAGTTTGCTGCCCTTCCCCCCTCACAAAATCATGGTCAAATGGAGCCTCCCCCCTGCAGCCATTCCAATGTCCCATTCCTTGGTTATTTTGCCCCATTTACCATAAACACTGTAATGTGCATACTGCTTTACTTCTGTGATGAATTGGATTTCATTTGAAAGTTTTATTTTGCATTTTACAGCACAAACACTAATAGATATCTGCTAAACAAAGCAATGCAGTCTCACAATGAAAACATACTTCGTATTAAAACTTCTCTCCCCTTGAAACTCACATTCATTGAAACAGCATTGAAACCCATATTCAAAGAAAATGCATTTTGCCAATGGCAGATAAAGATTAACTTTGGGCGGTTTTCAAATCATAGGCCCCTTGAACACGAAACATACACGTGCTCTTTGATACACCTTCCTGACTGAATTAAATTATATTCCTTGTACAATACAGTACAGTTGTTAGACAGCATTTTAAATTTGTTTTGAACATTTTTCCAGTAAATAATGAAACAATATGCATGCACCAATAAAGACAAAACTTCCCAATTCAGAACATTTCCATCATAAAAGTCAACTCGAACTTCTACAGTCCACCAGTATCAGTAAAAATGTATAATCACTGAAGAAGTAAAAGTCATCTAAATAATTCCACATTAAAGAAATCTGTAACTAATGAAGAGGTTGCTGCTAGCAAACAACTTTATAGGTCATTGTTTCATCTACAAATGAAGTGCCTGTTGCCCTTGAATAAATTGCCTATGTTGCATTAAAAAAATGATAAGCTAGTAACATCACAATAGGGAATGGATGGCAAACTGATAACAGGTTCATTGTTAGTAGGTATCTTCACCAAAAAGGACTGCAGCATCCACCTCCTTTACAACACAGTAAAAGTATCAGCAATGCATCTATCTATTGTGGGAGTAGAACCCACAGTCTTCTGCATCAAAAGCAAGTACATTACCTGTTGTGCTATTAACAATGCAAGCAGACTCAGCATAAGTAGCACTAAACTTTTGTTCCCCTGCAGCTCTCAGCTCCTTGTAAACCAGGGACACATTTTAAACATTACTTGTATAATGTTGGAAAGTTGCTAGAATAAAATGCTGTGTTACCACCATACATTTCACTGCCAAGTCTTGAACCAAGTGCAAAACAGTCAGAACAACATACCACTATGTCATATCAGCTGTTTTGTGAAAGAGAGGAAGATTGAAACTTAAATGCCTACCATTTAGTGAATTCAGTTCTCACCATAGCTGTCAACCTCTTAGCACAAAACACCTGAACAAATCCAATAATGGGGGGATACAGCCCCCAAACATATTCAGTGAATTCAGTTCTCACCATAGCTCTCAACCTCTTGGCAAAAAACACATGGACAAAGCCAGTAATGGGGGGAATACAGCCCTCAAACATATTCAGTGAATTCAGTTCTCACCATAGTTCTCAACCTTAGCACATAAAACCTGGACGAAGCCAATAATGGGGGAATACAGCTCCAGAAATAGGGACAAATTTCAAATATCCATGTTATAAACTTAGAAAATTGCTAGAATAAAAGGCTTTGTGTTACCATTTATTTTCTGAAGAATATGAAGTCTGAAATTCAAATGCCTGTTATTTTTATTTACTTAATATTTATTAACCAGGAAAGTCTGACTTGGAACAAAAGCCAATTTTCAGCAGAGGCCCAGGGAGAAACACTCCAGACACATGTCTTTGTAAGATGGGAGGACATGCAGACTCCACACAGAAGGCACCCTAGCCAAGAATCAAACCAGAGAACCTGTAGCTGTCAGGCAACAATGCTACCAGTGCACCACTGACTTTGCAAGAAAAAACAAACATAAAAAAGCTACAGATTTTATGAGGAACGGAACAAATATGATGCAAAAATCTGCAAATTTATTACAAATGGTGGTGGGCAGGGAATTCAGCCCCTTGCCACCTGCACCCAAGGTACAGGGTTCAAGCCTGAGGTATTCTCTACCCACCACCACCACCATGTGTTCTCTCTAGCCACCAGTATATAACAACCGGGACACACACACACACACACACACACCTCTGAAGGTCCCATAGTGGCTAAAATGCAGTCTTCATGGTCGGGAAGCAGCTAAAAAGCACCTGCACCCAGGGTACAGGGTTCAAGCCTGAGGTATTCTCTATCCACCACCACCACCATGTGTTCACTCTAGCCACCAGTATATAGCAACTGGGACATACACACACACACACACACACACACACACACACACACACACACACACACACACACACACACACACACACACACACACACACACACACACCACCCACACACATACACACACACACCTCTGAAGGTCCCATAGCGGCTAAAACGCAGTCTTCACGGTCGGGGAGCAGCTAAAAAGCAGCAGTCTTGAATTAGTTCCAGTCTCCTCAGTCCCGCTACACAGTAAAAGCAGTCTCCTCAGCCCACGCAAGGTAACAGCTGGTTTCCGGTTCTCCTGGCTGGCTGGTTTTCCCTGCGAGAGTAGGCTGGAGGCTCCAACCTGCAGATGATGCAGTCCGGTGTCCTTCTGTTCTATGCGGTCATCACCGCACAGACTTCCGGGCTGCAGGGCAGAGATGCCTTTCTCCCCTATCTGTACTGCCTGACACAGCAGTCTGGAGTTCTGTGAGTACCAGAAACTCCAAGCATGCATGCATGGAGTTCCAGGACTCACAATTTTGATTTTGTTTTACTTTCTTCTTTCATTCTACAGGTGGGGGGGGGGTGCAGTCCTATAGCATGAGCAGCCCCTGATTAATGCACTGACAACTTTTGTGACTATTCATGTTGTTTTATGCTAAGTATTCTGTTTCTGGTATGCATTCCTGCAATACTCAACATGAGAACATTAGTCATGTAAGGAAAGTGTACCACGAAAACATTGGCATGTGAAGGTACTCAGTAGGCAAGCATAACATGGTCATGCTGCAGAAACTCATATTCAGTCATGACGCATTTACTGACATTTCTGCCAATACTTTTTGTCTGATAACAACAAAGGACAGCCATACAAAAACTAAAATAACTTTACTGTTCAATGCTTTGGTATACTGCTCTGGTACAATTTTGTATGGTTTTCTAATGAGTTAATTCTGAGATACTTCACTTTAATTGTGAAAGTATAATAATATTAATGTACAGCACAGCATATCCTATTAAAAGAAATAAAATATGGCAGTAACTGGATGCTGTTCAAGGGGGTCAGAGAATAAAACAGCATTTTGAGAATTACAGAATTAATTCAATGCTATTCAACATATTAGAAAAATGATAGCATTTTGAATTTAAAATTAACTTTACTGTGATGGTGATTTAAAATTGGATAAAGACTGTCAATGTAGCTCTTAATTCTTTAATTCATTATTTCACTTCACTGCTTACAACATTAAAACTGAAGTATGCATATAATGAGTATTGCTGCAATTCGGTGTAAAAAGGATGCCATATCTGCTTGGCTTCCTTAAGATTTGTTTTTCAGAATAAAATAATGTCCTTGTGTTGTTCCATTGTACAGCAGAAGCTCTGTAGTGTGTTACAAATGTCAGAAGCATAGACACACTGATTCGGTACAAAGGGAATTGACTGGAAGTCATCTGTTTTTTCCTGTTTCACAGCACGTACTTCATGGGTTATCACAATGTTCAGAATCACCATGTGACAATTACTAAATTCAAGAATTGACAGTCTAGGTAATGTTTCTATACCGGAGGATGGAGGTGGGTACCACTTATGTTGGCAAAATCCACAAGTGGAGGCTAGGTAAAGGTGGCGAGTGCCTTGCTGAATCAGTGTTTTAATTATTTCACTGAGAATACACAACCAAATAGTACTCAACATTACAATCTAGAATATGCAGAATTTTTCATACATGGTCCAAATGTAATGTTGGTTAAGGATGTAAATTATTCATGGGTTCAGAAGCTGAACTACAGATGTAGTGTTACACTGCAAAATGTAACTGAAATGCTTGCCAGTGTGATTAGCATCCAAATAAGTAATCAAGTAGTAAAGACAACACTCTGTCTACATGGTTTACAGTTCCATAGTAATTTCCACTAGGTGAAGATGCATCTGGTATCCATGTTTTTGTAGATTACGAACCCCTCTAAAGCACTATCAACTAAAAGACTTCATAAATTTCTTCAGTGGCAACTTCTGTGGTTCATCTATACTACAACAAACTATGATGAAAGCACTTTCTTATGCTTTTATGTTGCCTTTTAGAGGACACATACAGTGTCTGTAATCAATACAGTTACCCAAAGTCACACTTAAACTACATTCCTGAGCCCAAATGAAACTCTTCTAAGAAAAGAGAAAAAAACTGGGTCAGCCAGTGGTTATTTTACATCGGCATCACCACCTGCTTTCTCATCATGCAGACGCTTGAACTGTAACACTGTTGTTGTCTTCCAGAGCTGCAGCCATCCATCCAAAAATTGGAAATCAGGTCTTTCTAAGAGTGTCACTAACCATTTCAACTTTTGGATCAGCAAGTGGGCACCAATCACCATCTCATGGGCACAGGCTTGCTTAAAGCCAAGTTTTTTCCCCAGTATCTTAGAAATTTCACCTAGTTCTGTTGTGTTGGTCTGACATGTTAACATTTAAAATGGATTCTCTGTAAAGCTGCAGAAAGGCAAAAGCAAACTATCAAAGTTTCTTCCTCTTGTAAATTGCTTATGAATGGGTTTTGATTTTTGTGCCTCAGTACATTAAAAAATATCTTCTACAAGTTACCTCAGGTAATACAAGATACATTTTGGAATTCCAGCATTACAGTAAACTCACACTCACTCATCTTAGGCATCCGATCAATCTTCTGGAGTAGGTTTATTTATTTATTTATTGGGTATGTGTAGAAACACTCACTCTCTGTTCTGTAGCTGTTGTTTGGAACTTAATAGTAAAATACTCCTAACCTGCATGCAAGTCCCTCATACAATGCAATAAAAACAACACTTAATTACATTTTTTGGATGAGCATAGAGTTTCAGCTAAGACTGAAGTGGCCAGAATAAATTATTCATTCTGCAAGGCAGCCCAAGAAACTGTGTCTATACTGTTCACTAATTGTGCAACTGAGTAAATGTAACATCTTTTCCTTCAGTTTTTGTCTCTAGATATACGCTTGAGACATTACTCACTTTCTCACTGCTTCATATGTTTGTTGTTTGTGCATTATAAATCTCTGAATTAAAAAGGAACTTGTAAATCAGATGAATAATACAGTATTTACAGCTGTCTTTCACTTATAAGTATTTGCTTGCTCTAATATAGTGTATACTTTAAAAGAGGTCAATTTAAGTGACGGACTTTATATTACTTGGGTCAAAGTTGTGAGTGGATGTCAGTCTTGTGACCCAGTCTTTTTAGCAGTCTGATTATGATGTCCCCACAAACAAACGGATAAAATCTCAAGCTATTAGATAGCAACCCTGCTACCTAGTATACACTGCACCTCACTCCATTTTCCATATCAAAGTAAACAGAAAAAAAAGATATGCAAAAGCAACACTCGGTTACTGCAGATATAAACCCCATGGGTTCATACGGTTCTCAAGTATTACATAAAGAGAATTAAAGCTAAACAAACTCAAAGTGAAGAAAAACATCTACAGAAGACAGTCAGACCCAACATATTCTCAGCACCAGGGAGAAGAAGGGTAGGAACCTATCATGCAGCAGTGATATTCATACACCTACTACTATAGTGAGTACCCTCACAGAGCATTTATAAGGGCTGCTGATGAAGGAAATTTTAAAGAGTTACAAAAAGTATCAACAGTATACTCTTTCAGCATCTCCAACTGGGTGTTTGGTCTTAAGTGTCTCATGCAGGAAAGCAAACCAAGTCATGCTCTACTGAAGACTGGACACAGAATCTGTAATGTTTAGAAAAGGTGTCAATAGATGACTACGAGGAAACCTGAAATATACTCTGGGCATATAAATATTTCTGAACAAAAGTTGCAGTAGCAGCTGATAACCTGGAAGAGTGAGCCTTAATATCCAGTGTGACTGACTCGTGTCAAATTCTGCAATTAGCTACTTATTTGGACTGGATTATTTTGTTCCCCTTTCATAAAAGAAAAAAAAAAAAGAGTCCAGTTAAATCACTATCACACAAGACCAGTTCCAAAACTGCCCTTACAATATCCCTTGATGCATCTTAAAGTGCATGAAGCACAATTTAGCTACACCACTAACATTACTGTTCAGTCTCAGGCTCCATACAGGTTTTGTACCAAGTGAATGGAGAAAAGCTACAGTCATTCCCCTACATAAGGGAGGGCCATTTCACAGACCAAGGCAGCTACAGGCTTATAAGTCTGACCAGCCTCATATGCACAGTCATGGAAAGAGTTATTATAGAATTAATCAATCATACCCAGTCTCAGTTTGGATTCGTCAAAGGCAGATCATGCTTACTCAGTCTGGTGGATTTTTTTTTTTGAAAAGGTCACCAAAGCAATGGATAAAGGCAAAACAGTACACACCACATACCTTGACCTGGCCAAAGTTTTTGACACAATTCTCCACTTAAGCATCGTATAAAAGTTAAACAGACTGGGAATAAACCCCAATGTCACCTGCTGGATTGCCATTTGACTCATACCCACTACCTAGAAGCTCTCTTTACCCTAGAAATTGCTGATGTCTGTGGAGTCACTGAGACATGGTTCAAAGCCACACAGAGCACACCAACAGTGCAAGGTTATAATGCCTTCCACACATTTAGGCCAGCTACTTCACAGGCAGAGACTAAAGGTGGAGGTGTCTCTATTTACATGAAAAATAAATATACTTCAAGGTTGGTCAAACAGGACAATGTACGTGAGCTGCTCCATGTTCAAATCACCATAGGTAAAAATCCAATATCACTTCCTTGCAAGCTATAGGTCCCCCTCTATGACCCAGGAAACCCATACCATGTATTTAAACTTATTAGAAACAATAAGCATCCAACCCAATACCATATTCATGGGTGACTTTAATCATCACACTATTAACTGGGAATCCTATGCGACACCAAACTTACATGCACAGACATTCCTGGATTTTGTAAACATAAACTTCGTGGACCAGTCAATACACCAACCAGGGGTGCAACCATACTTGATCTGGTCCTCACTAATACGGGAGACTACTGCACACCCCCCCCTACTGTAATGCCTTCCCTGGTAAGGTCAGACCAAAAATGGTCCCGTTGAAGTAAAAATAAAACCTGGTGCCCCAGCTAAACCTGGAATATTCAGGAACTGTTCTAAGGCTAATCTCCTGCTATTAAGTGAGAACCTGGCAAAAGTTAAAGCCCCAATAAAACCTGAGAATAATTCTGCCTATGCAGAACTGTTCACAGAAATCATGTACAAGCATGTTAATAGCTGCATAGAAGCAGCTGTACCCACCAGGAAGTAGTACAGAACTAACTCAAAAAACAAGCCACCCTGGTGGAATTCCAAAATCAATTGGCTGTATAACAAGAGGAAGAAAATCATGGCAAAAATTAGGAGGTGCAGCACCCAGCAGGAAAAAAGCACTCTCAAACTAAACAAACAACTCAGAGGACAAATAAAGACTACCAAAGCAAAATTTGAGGTAGGTTTGGCCTCCCAGGCCAAGGACAACCACAAAGCATTCTTTAGCTATGCCCGCAACCTCAAAGGAAATACACAATTGTGTGCACAGCTCATTGTAAATGGAGCCACCTATAATGAGGCAGAAGATATAGCAAACCTCCTGGCTAATACATTCAGCTCCAACTTTACTCCTCTCTCCCCCTCAACCTTCCCTCGGGAAATATCATTAAATATAACTCCCCCTGCTATCACTAGGGAACAGGTCCTTAATGCTCTCTCTAAGACCAAGAACACTGCGTCAATAGGTCCAAACACTATCCCAGAATGCTTTCTAAATAGCATGAAACATGACCTATCAGGGCCTCTGGAATTACTACTTAACTGTAGCCTCCAAACAGGCATCGTGCCTCATGAATGGAAAAAGGAAACAGTCATCCCTCTACAAAGAGGTGGGTCATCTAAAGACCCTGGAAACTACAGCTCCATAAGTCTCACTAGTCTTGTATGTAAAGCCACGGAAAGAATTATCATGGAGATGATCAACAGAGATATAGTAAATCTCCAGACACTGGACCCAACCCAGTTTGGTTTAGTCAAGGGCAGATCATGCCTACTCAACCTGGTGGACTTCTTCGAGAAACTCACCACAGCAATGGATGAGGGCAAAATCATTCATACTGCCTACCTTGACCTGGCCAAGGCATTTGACACAATGCCCCACTCGGGCATTGTTGACAAACTCAAGAGGTTATGTACAATCCCGTATCACTCAGTGGGCAGCCAACTGTCTCATAGACAGGACTCAGGAAGTTAGAATTGGGGAGTCCACCTCTACAAAGAGGCCAGTCACAAGTGGAGTCCCTCAGGGATCAGTCCTTGGACTGCTCCTTGTTGGCATTTACTTCTCAAAAGTCAAGGCCAGTGTCAGTGGTCTCTGGCTGACTATATTTGCAGATGACTTCAAATTAGGAGCTGCCATTGAATCTCACACTGACACAAATGTTCTACAGTAGGGGCTGACACAGACAAACAACTGGTGTCAGAGTCATGGACTAAAACTAAATGCCAAGAAACGCATAAT
The DNA here is from genome assembly GCF_019279795.1 of Protopterus annectens. NCBI lineage: Eukaryota > Metazoa > Chordata > Ceratodontiformes > Protopteridae > Protopterus > Protopterus annectens. Next base: position 1,321,200,657 of record NC_056728.1, on the reverse strand, counting down.
AGTATCCTTCGAGAAGTCATCCATCCCTGGTAACTATCATATCGACAACACAACCCTTAGAGCTGACCCAGTAGTCAGGGACTTTGGGACACACACAGATAGTAATCTAGCCTTTGATCAACACATGTCTACAGTGGTGAGGAAATCATTCTGTGCTGCGCAACTTATAAACAAAGGTATGGCATCTAAGTCCAAGGAAGTCGTTGTTCCACTGTATTTGGCATTCATCAGACCTATCACTGAGTACAGTGCCCCTTTTAGTATGTACCTAACCAGGCATATCCAACAACTGGAACATCCACAGAGGTTCCTCAGTAACAGAATACATGGTGTAAGTAATATGTCCTATGCAGACTGCCTCAAGGCTCTATCCCTGTATTCTGTCTCCTACAGGCTTTTGAGGAAGATCTATGCCTGACACCCCACTCTGACGGACCACCTACATATCCACAAAATAAACAGCACCAGAATTACCCGTTCTAAAGACTTAAACCTTGCCTGTGATATAACTAGGCCCTGCTGTAGAGATATGTATGTATCCCAGAGACTACCCTGTCTATGGAACAGGCTTCTCATCCTTGTGAAGCAGAGTTCCTCCCTAACCCAATTCAAGTGCAACTTAGACAACTGGATGGGAAACAAGAAATTCATCCCTGGTTTGGTACCTATGTCTCTAATGGACACAGGTAAACTGTAAATGGCTCATCTCCCAGGCCCATGCTTACACTTATCAATGGTATCACAACTTGTCAGAGATTTGGGATGCATGGGTAGGCTTAAAAAGGCCCATGTGGTTGTTAGCCTAGTAAACGACCATGAACCTATGAACAGACAGGATGCAGGAAATCAAAATAGGAGAAGTTAACACCACAAAGAGAGCAGTCAACAGTGGAATCTCCCAGGGTTTTCTGTTGGGACCTCTCCTGTTTGCCGTCTACTTTTCTGAAGTGAAAGCCAGTACCAAATGGCTCTAAGTACGAGGATGACTGCAAACTAGGAGCAGTCATTAAATCCCCAAATAAATAACTGGTGCCAAAATCATGGACTGAAATGAAGTGCCAAACAATGCATTATTGTATCTCTGGGAAGTCATCTCAGGCAGCTACTACATTAACAATACAGCCCTAAAAGTTGACCCAGTTGTTCAGGATTTGGGAACTTACATGGAGAAGTACCTAACTTTTGACCAACACGTGTCCATTGTTTTAAGAACGTCCTTCTGTGTTGCACAGCTTATTGACAAAGGGATTGTGTCAACATCTAGGAATGTTACTGTGCCCATTTACTTAGCCCTCATTAGACCAGTCATTGAATATAATGTCCCCTTTGGCATGTACATGTCCAGACATATTCAACAACTGGAACACCCACAGAGATACCTTACTAATAGGATACAAGGCCTAAACAATATCTCCTACAAGGATCTACGCAAAGCCCTGTCACTATACTCAGTATCCAACAGACTGCTAAGAGGTGACCTGTATCTGACACACAAGGCATCCTGTGACCCCATACTGATGGATTTACTGCACATCAGCACATAAAATGACTTTATGAATACTTGCTGTAGTGATCTAAAAGTCTTCTGCAACATCAACAGAACAGAACAATTTGGAATGACAGGTGTATCTTGCAGAGGATACTGTTGCTCTGGAACAGACTCCCCATCAACATAAAACAAAGCTCGTCCCTCTGTTTCAAGCACAACTTGGATCTATGGATTGGCATTTCAGTTGTAACAGCAGGCATGTTACATATATGGCCAAATGTTTCGGCTGTCCTAAAACTTGCAGGCATTTTAGAGACAGGATTAGTGAACATTTGTTAGACATAAAAAATAACAAAAAATCCAGTGCCTTAGCTAGACACATCTATGAAAATGGGAATCATGTTTTTAAATTCATGGTTCTTCAGCAATTGGTTAAGGACCCACAGGGTAGGATCCTGAATGTGCATTTAGACATTTGTCAACTTAGGTGGCAACTGAGGCTTAATGCCACACAGTACCCAGGGATAAATAACAGTGTTAACATTGCTTGTGTTCTAAAGCTGAAACATATTTTGGGTTAATGAGATGTTTTTAAAAATTTGTTTGTATAATATTTTTTTCACATTTGGTATTTTTTGGAATATAATAAGTTATGGCAACTTGATTGTTTTTATGTTCTAACATTTTAACAAAAGTTTTTTATCCATTTATTATTTTTATTCACAACATTTCTTGGTCATCTAATAGTCAAGTGGTACTAATGAGATAAATGGTGTGGTGTAAGCAATTGTTCAGTATATAGATGGGCTGGGTATGGTTTTTAATTTGCTCAGAGGAAGTCCCTACTAGGGGAAGAAAGCGCTTAACCTGTGTGAACTTAAAAAACCTTGGTGTTTTAAGTCACTTGGCTTGGCCTGTGTGAAGCTGGTCTGGAATTCCCTAATATTTTATTGCCCTATATATTAAAACTTTAGTAGATAAATGTGGATAGTGCTCCAAGATTTACATATTTATACTTCAGTTGCACTAGTGTAATTATATTGCCCAAAACTGATAAAGATCCTAAGAAAGAAAACAATTACTGCCCTACATCACTTATGAATTTGAATTATAAGATCTGTGCTTAACTGACAAACAAGTTTTAAAATATCTGGCTAATCAATTTGGTTTCATACCCAAAAAGATATGAATCTAACCAACAATATATTTCAATCTGTAAAGCTAGATGTTCAAGACCAACACTATAAATACTCAGATGAGACAGTTGTTTTCATAACAGATGCATATACGTCATCTGACCAATTAGACATACAAGTTATATTTCTACTATAAATTAGGGCTTCAAAAATAGTCTAAGTATGATAAAAAACTCTAACTGCACCCAATATTCCCTAAAAGGAAATAACAAAATGACTAATGTCAATGTATAATTTACAGAAGTTAGACACGAGTGCCATTTTTCACCTACTTTACTTATTTTGGCCTTTAATATTTTTCTTTCTGCAATCTACATAGAAAGATCAGGTCCAATACAGTACATCGCTCTGCAACAGAGTATTTAGCAAAGGCTGATTATTTAGTGGTAACAGTAATGGATGTACAAACTTCATTAAAGGCTTTCTTTTTTTTTTTACCCCAGACCAATGTTGCCTCTTGAACAGAATAGGCTATAAAAGAAATCTAAAATTAAAATATATTTAAAACCAGTATCTTGGAAACTGAGTCTACCAGGCAGCTTTTTACCTAAAATGTCTAGACTGATTTCACCAGAGATTTAATAACTAGTGTGTGTGTGTGTGTGTGTGTGTGTGTGTGTGTGTGTGTGTGTGTGTGTGTGTGTGTGTGTATGTATGTGTGAGCGCACATGCACACACAGTTTATAATTTATTATTAGCTAGAAGTATCGACTTCTTAAAAATGAAACAAATCCCCTAATTCAAACAATGTCATCCTCAAACTACTTTGAAAAACAATAAAAAAAAAATCATTAAAAATGGCATTAGGGATACTGTGGGCTAAATACAAATATTCTGACTTGAGCTATTAAAAATGCTTCTTCCTTTTATCTGGCTGGCATTCCATATTCTTGTTTTAAACTTAGAAATCTGTTTAGAGAAGGTACAAAACTTCATACTACTCAGAGGTTATTACGTAGTTTTTATGAAATAATGTTACAGTTTCTATCATCCAATCTCAAAAGTGTCCCTGGGACCACTCCTGTTAGAAACACACTTCTCTGAAGTCAAGGTTAATGTGGAAGGCCTCTGGATGACAAAGTCTGCCGATGAATGCAAGCTGGGGGCAATTATTGAATCCCAAAACAATGTAGATATCCTTCAGTACAGTCTAGATCAGACAAATGACTGGGGCCAGAACCGTGGCCTAAAACTATATGGGAAAAATGCACTGTCACATCATTTGGAAGTCAAATACCCCTACAAATTACAACATCAATAGCACACCCCTAACAGCAGACTCGGATGTTAGAGAGCTAAGTACACAGAAATATAGTAGCCTGAACTTTGACCACCATCTCTCCACAGTCGTGAGGAACTCCTTCTGTGTAGCACAACTTATAAGCAAAGGTATGGCATTCAGATCCAAGTAAATTATAGTCCCACTGTACTCAACCCTCATTAGACCAATAATCATACAATACACCATTCGGCATGTACTTGACTGGGCACTTAGAGCAGCTTACAAAAGAAATACAGGGTGCAAACATGTCCTAGGTGAATGGCGTAAAAATACTACTGCTTTACTCTGTCTCCTGCAGACTATTAAGGGGTAACTATGCCTGACTTACAAGGCACTAACAAATCCAGCTCTGATGAAGCTGCTACACATCTGCAAATCAGACAGCATGGGGTCACTCGATCTATCAGCAACTCAAACATAACATGCTGGAGAGAGAGAGATGTGTCTCAGAGATTGCCCTTTCTTTGGAACAGGCTTCCAGCAGAGCCATTCCCTGGCCAACTTCAAACCTACTTTGAATCAATGGATGGGGAATCACAAATTCACACATGGGGTAGCGCTATGTCGCTTATGGACAGAGGGACTCTAAGATACTCAAGGCATAAGCACAAATCCATGCCATC